>NW_024757912.1:0-51772 GCF_910596095.1 Thunnus maccoyii | reverse complement strand
GGGTGAGTCTGCATCGGTTCTGATGAAAAGCCACTAGTTTGGGCCCAATAACACTGAAATTGACAGAAACACATGAAAATACATGTACGGCGTGCGCCGTGACCCTGCCAGCGCAGCCGAGCCTTTTGGGTGAGTCTGCATCGGTTCTGATGAAAAGCCACTAGTTTGGGCCCAATAACACTGAAATTGACAGAAACACATGAAAATGCATGTACGGCGTGCGCCGTGACCCTGCGCAGCCGAGCCTTTAGGGTGAGTCTGCATCGGTTCTGATGAAAAGCCACTAGTTTGGGCCCAAAAACACTGAAATTGACAGAAACACATGAAAACGCATGTACGGCGTGCGCCGTGACCCTGCCAGCGCAGCCGAGCCTTTTGGGTGAGTCTGCATCGGTTCTGATGAAAAGCCACTAGTTTGGGCCCAAAAACACTGAAATTGACAGAAACACATGAAAACGCATGTACGGCGTGCGCCGTGACCCTGCCAGCGCAGCCGAGCCTTTTGGGTGAGTCTGCATCGGTTCTGATGAAAAGCCACTAGTTTGGGCCCAATACACTGAAATTGACAGAAACACATGAAAACGCATGTACGGCGTGCGCCGTGACTCTGCCAGGGCAGCCGAGCCTTTTGGGTGAGTCTGCATCGGTTCTGATGAAAAGCCACTAGTTTGGGCCCAATAACACTGAAATTGACAGAAACACATGAAAATGCAGGTACGGCGTGCGCCGTGACCCTGCCAGCGCAGCCGAGCCTTTTGGGTGAGTCTGCATCGGTTCTGATGAAAAGCCACTAGTTTGGGCCCAATAACACTGAAATTGACAGAAACACATGAAAATGCATGTACGGCGTGCGCCGTGACCCTGCCAGCGCAGCCGAACCTTTTGGTTGAATCTGCATCGGTTCTGATGAAAAGCCACTAGTTTGGGCCCAATAACACTGAAATTGACAGAAACACATGAAAATGCATGTACGGCGTGCGCCGTCACCCTGCCAGCACAGCCGAACCTTTTGGTTGAATCTGCATCGGTTCTGATGAAAAGCCACTAGTTTGGGCCCAATAACACTGAAATTGACAGAAACACATGAAAATGCATGTACGGCGTGCGCCGTGACGCTGCGCAGCCGAGCCTTTGGGGTGAGTCTGCATCGGTTCTGATGAAAAGCCACTAGTTTGGGCCCAATAACACTGAAATTGACAGAAACACATGAAAATACATGTACGGCGTGTGCCGTGACCCTGCCAGCGCAGCCGAGCCTTTTGGGTGAGTCTGCATCGGTTCTGATGAAAAGCCACTAGTTTGGGCCCAATAACACTGAAATTGACAGAAACACATGAAAATGCATGTACGGCGTGCGCCGTGACCCTGCCAGCGCAGCCGAACCTTTTGGTTGAATCTGCATCGGTTCTGATGAAAAGCCACTAGTTTGGGCCCAATAACACTGAAATTGACAGAAACACATGAAAATGCATGTACGGCGTGCGCCGTCACCCTGCCAGCACAGCCGAACCTTTTGGTTGAATCTGCATCGGTTCTGATGAAAAGCCACTAGTTTGGGCCCAATAACACTGAAATTGACAGAAACACATGAAAATGCATGTACGGCGTGCGCCGTGACGCTGCGCAGCCGAGCCTTTGGGGTGAGTCTGCATCGGTTCTGATGAAAAGCCACTAGTTTGGGCCCAATAACACTGAAATTGACAGAAACACATGAAAATACATGTACGGCGTGTGCCGTGACCCTGCCAGCGCAGCCGAGCCTTTTGGGTGAGTCTGCATCGGTTCTGATGAAAAGCCACTAGTTTGGGCCCAATAACACTGAAATTGACAGAAACACATGAAAATGCATGTACGGCGTGCGCCGTGACCCTGCGCAGCCGAGCCTTTGGGGTGAGTCTGCATCGGTTCTGATGAAAAGCCACTAGTTTGGGCCCAAAAACACTGAAATTGACAGAAACACATGAAAATGCATGTACGGCGTGCGTCGTGACCCTGCCAGCGCAGCCGAGCCTTTTGGGTGAGTCTGCATCGGTTCTGATGAAAAGCCACTAGTTTGGGCCCAAAAACACTGAAATTGACAGAAACACATGAAAACGCATGTACGGCGTGCGCCGTGACCCTGCCAGCGCAGCCGAGCCTTTTGGGTGAGTCTGCATCGGTTCTGATGAAAAGCCACTAGTTTGGGCCCAATAACACTGAAATTGACAGAAACACATGAAAACGCATGTACGGCGTGCGCCGTGACCCTGCCAGCGCAGCCGAGCCTTTTGGGTGAGTCTGCATCGGTTCTGATGAAAAGCCACTAGTTTGGGCCCAATAACACTGAAATTGACAGAAACACATGAAAATGCATGTACGGCGTGCGTCGTGACCCTGCCAGCGCAGCCGAGCCTTTTGGGTGAGTCTGCATCGGTTCTGATGAAAAGCCACTAGTTTGGGCCCAAAAACACTGAAATTGACAGAAACACATGAAAATGCATGTACGGCGTGCGCCGTGACCCTGCCAGGGCAGCCGAGCCTTTTGGGTGAGTCTGCATCGGTTCTGATGAAAAGCCACTAGTTTGGGCCCAAAAAAACTGAAATTGACAGAAACACATGAAAATGCATGTACGGCTTGCGTCGTGACCCTGCCAGGGCAGCCGAGCCTTTTGGGTGAGTCTGCATCGGTTCTGATGAAAAGCCACTAGTTTGGGCCCAAAAACACTGAAATTGACAGAAACACATGAAAATGCATGTACGGCGTGCGCCGTGACCCTGCCAGCGCAGCCGAGCCTTCCGGGTGAGTCTGCATCGGTTCTGATGAAAAGCCACTAGTTTGGGCCCAATAACACTGAAATTGACAGAAACACATGAAAATGCATGTACGGCGTGCGCCGTGACCTTGCCAGCGCAGCCAAGCCTTTAGGGTGAGTCTGCATCGGTTCTGATGAAAAGCCACTAGTTTGGGCCCAAAAACACTGAAATTGACAGAAACACATGAAAATACATGTACGGCGTGCGCCGTGACCCTGCCAGCGCAGCCGAGCCTTTTAGGTGAGTCTGCATCGGTTCTGATGAAAAGCCACTAGTTTGGGCCCAATAACACTGAAATTGACAGAAACACATGAAAATGCATGTACGGCGTGCGCCGTGACCCTGCCAGCGCAGCCGAGCCTTTTGGGTGAGTCTGCATCGGTTCTGATGAAAAGCCACTAGTTTGGGCCCAATAACACTGAAATTGACAGAAAAGCAATGAAAATGCATGTACGGCGTGCGCCGTGACCCTGCCAGCGCAGCCGAGCCTTTTGGGTGAGTCTGCATCAGTTCTGATGAAAAGCCACTAGTTTGGGCCCAAAAACACTGAAATTGACAGAAACACTTGAAAATGCATGTACGGCGTGCGTCGTGACCCTGCCAGGGCAGCCGAGCCTTTTGGGTGAGTCTGCATCGGTTCTGATGAAAAGCCACTAGTTTGGGCCCAAAAACACTGAAATTGACAGAAACACTTGAAAATGCATGTACGGCGTGCGTCGTGACCCTGCCAGGGCAGCCGAGCCTTTTGGGTGAGTCTGCATCGGTTCTGATGAAAAGCCACTAGTTTGGGCCCAAAAACACTGAAATTGACAGAAACACATGAAAACGCATGTACGGCGTGCGCCGTGCCCCTGCCAGCGCAGCCGAGCCTTTTGGGTGAGTCTGCATCGGTTCTGATGAAAAGCCACTAGTTTGGGCCCAATAACACTGAAATTGACAGAAACACATGAAAACGCATGTACGGCGTGCGCCGTGACCCTGCCAGCGCAGCCGAGCCTTTTGGGTGAGTCTGCATCGGTTCTGATGAAAAGCCACTAGTTTGGGCCCAAAAACACTGAAATTGACAGAAACACATGAAAATGCATGTACGGCGTGCGCCGTGACCCTGCCAGCGCAGCCGAGCCTTTTGGGTGAGTCTGCATCGGTTCTGATGAAAAGCCACTAGTTTGGGCCCAATAACACTGAAATTGACAGAAACACATGAAAACGCATGTACGGCGTGCGCCGTGACCCTGCCAGCGCAGCCGAGCCTTTGGGGTGAGTCTGCATCGGTTCTGATGAAAAGCCACTAGTTTGGGCCCAATAACACTGAAATTGACAGAAACACATGAAAATGCATGTACGGCGTGCGCCGTGACCCTGCCAGCGCAGCCGAGCCTTTTGGGTGAGTCTGCATCGGTTCTGATGAAAAGCCACTAGTTTGGGCCCAATAACACTGAAATTGACAGAAACACATGAAAATGCATGTACGGCGTGCGCCGTGACCCTGCCAGCGCAGCCGAGCCTTTAGGGTGAGTCTGCATCGGTTCTGATGAAAAGCCACTAGTTTGGGCCCAATAACACTGAAATTGACAGAAACACATGAAAATACATGTACGGCGTGCGCCGTGACCCTGCCAGCGCAGCCGAGCCTTTTGGGTGAGTCTGCATCGGTTCTGATGAAAAGCCACTAGTTTGGGCCCAAAAACACTGAAATTGACAGAAACACATGAAAACGCATGTACGGCGTGCGCCGTGACCCTGCCAGCGCAGCCGAGCCTTTTGGGTGAGTCTGCATCGGTTCTGATGAAAAGCCACTAGTTTGGGCCCAATAACACTGAAATTGACAGAAACACATGAAAATGCATGTACGGCGTGCGCCGTGACCCTGCCAGCGCAGCCGAGCCTTTTGGGTGAGTCTGCATCGGTTCTGATGAAAAGCCACTAGTTTGGGCCCAATAACACTGAAATTGACAGAAACACATGAAAATACATGTATGGCGTGCGCCGTGACCCTGCCAGCGCAGCCGAGCCTTTTGGGTGAGTCTGCATCGGTTCTGATGAAAAGCCACTAGTTTGGGCCCAATAACACTGAAATTGACAGAAACACATGAAAATGCATGTACGGCGTGCGCCGTGACCCTGCGCAGCCGAGCCTTTGGGGTGAGTCTGCATCGGTTCTGATGAAAAGCCACTAGTTTGGGCCCAATAACACTGAAATTGACAGAAACACATGAAAATGCATGTACGGCGTGCGTCGTGACCCTGCCAGCGCAGCCGAGCCTTTTGGGTGAGTCTGCATCGGTTCTGATGAAAAGCCACTAGTTTGGGCCCAAAAACACTGAAATTGACAGAAACACATGAAAATGCATGTACGGCGTGCGCCGTGACCCTGCCAGGGCAGCCGAGCCTTTTGGGTGAGTCTGCATCGGTTCTGATGAAAAGCCACTAGTTTGGGCCCAAAAACACTGAAATTGACAGAAACACATGAAAATGCATGTACGGCTTGCGTCGTGACCCTGCCAGGGCAGCCGAGCCTTTTGGGTGAGTCTGCATCGGTTCTGATGAAAAGCCACTAGTTTGGGCCCAAAAACACTGAAATTGACAGAAACACATGAAAATGCATGTACGGCGTGCGCCGTGACCCTGCCAGCGCAGCCGAGCCTTTGGGGTGAGTCTGCATCGGTTCTGATGAAAAGCCACTAGTTTGGGCCCAATAACACTGAAATTGACAGAAACACATGAAAATGCATGTACGGCGTGCGCCGTGACCCTGCCAGCGCAGCCAAGCCTTTAGGGTGAGTCTGCATCGGTTCTGATGAAAAGCCCCTAGTTTGGGCCCAAAAACACTGAAATTGACAGAAACACATGAAAATACATGTACGGCGTGCGCCGTGACCCTGCCGGCGCAGCCGAGCCTTTTGGGTGAGTCTGCATCGGTTCTGATGAAAAGCCACTAGTTTGGGCCCAATAACACTGAAATTGACAGAACCACATGAAAATGCATGTACGGCGTGCGCCGTGACCCTGCCAGCGCAGCCGAGCCTTTTGGGTGAGTCTGCATCGGTTCTGATGAAAAGCCACTAGTTTGGGCCCAATAACACTGAAATTGACAGAAAAGCAATGAAAATGCATGTACGGCGTGCGCCGTGACCCTGCCAGCGCAGCCGAGCCTTTTGGGTGAGTCTGCATCGGTTCTGATGAAAAGCCACTAGTTTGGGCCCAAAAACACTGAAATTGACAGAAACACTTGAAAATGCATGTACGGCGTGCGCCGTGACCCTGCCAGCGAAGCCGAGCCTTTTGGGTGAGTCTGCATCGGTTCTGATGAAAAGCCACTAGTTTGGGCCCAATAACACTGAAATTGACAGAAACACATGAAAACGCATGTACGGCGTGCGCCGTGACCCTGCCAGCGCAGCCGAGCCTTTTGGGTGAGTCTGCATCGGTTCTGATGAAAAGCCACTAGTTTGGGCCCAATAACACTGAAATTGACAGAAACACATGAAAATGCATGTATGGCGTGCGCCGTGACCCTGCCAGCGCAGCCGAGCCTTTTGGGTGAGTCTGCATCGGTTCTGATGAAAAGCCACTAGTTTGGGCCCAATAACACTGAAATTGACAGAAACACATGAAAATGCATGTACGGCGTGCGCCGTGACCCTGCGCAGCCGAGCCTTTGGGGTGAGTCTGCATCGGTTCTGATGAAAAGCCACTAGTTTGGGCCCAATAACACTGAAATTGACAGAAACACATGAAAATGCATGTACGGTGTGCGCCGTGACCCTGCCAGCGCAGCCGAGCCTTTTGGGTGAGTCTGCATCGGTTCTGATGAAAAGCCACTAGTTTGGGCCCAAAAACACTGAAATTGACAGAAACACATGAAAATGCATGTACGGCGTACGTCGTGACCCTGCCAGCGCAGCCGAGCCTTTTGGGTGAGTCTGCATCGGTTCTGATGAAAAGCCACTAGTTTGGGCCCAATAACACTGAAATTGACAGAAACACATGAAAATGCATGTACGGCGTGCGCCGTGACCCTGCCAGCGCAGCCGAGCCTTTGGGGTGAGTCTGCATCGGTTCTGATGAAAAGCCACTACTTTGGGCCCAATAACACTGAAATTGACAGAAACACATGAAAATGCATGTACGGCGTGCGCCGTGACCCTGCCAGCGCAGCCGAGCCTTTTGGGTGAGTCTGCATCGGTTCTGATGAAAAGCCACTAGTTTGGGCCCAATAACACTGAAATTGACAGAAACACATGAAAATGCATGTACGGCTTGCGCCGTGACCCTGCCAGCGCAGCCGAGCCTTTTGGGTGAGTCTGCATCGGTTCTGATGAAAAGCCACTAGTTTGGGCCCAATAACACTGAAATTGACAGAAACACATGAAAATGCATGTACGGTGTGCGCCGTGACCCTGCCAGCGCAGCCGAGCCTTTTGGGTGAGTCTGCATCGGTTCTGATGAAAAGCCACTAGTTTGGGCCCAATAACACTGAAATTGACAGAAACACATGAAAATACATGTACGGCGTGCGCCGTGACCCTGCCAGCGCAGCCGAGCCTTTTGGATGAGTCTGCATCGGTTCTGATGAAAAGCCACTAGTTTGGGCCCAATAACACTGAAATTGACAGAAACACATGAAAATGCATGTACGGCGTGCGCCGTGACCCTGCGCAGCCGAGCCTTTGGGGTGAGTCTCCATCGGTTCTGATGAAAAGCCACTAGTTTGGGCCCAATAACACTGAAATTGACAGAAACACATGAAAATGCATGTACGGTGTGCGCCGTGACCCTGCCAGCGCAGCCGAGCCTTTTGGGTGAGTCTGCATCGGTTCTGATGAAAAGCCACTAGTTTGGGCCCAAAAACACTGAAATTGACAGAAACACATGAAAATGCATGTACGGCGTGCGTCGTGACCCTGCCAGCGCAGCCGAGCCTTTTGGGTGAGTCTGCATCAGTTCTGATGAAAAGCCACTAGTTTGGGCCCAAAAACACTGAAATTGACAGAAACACATGAAAATGCATGTACGGCGTGCGTCGTGACCCTGCCAGCGCAGCCGAGCCTTTGGGGTGAGTCTGCATCGGTTCTGATGAAAAGCCACTAGTTTGGGCCTAAAAACACTGAAATTGACAGAAACACATGAAAATGCATGTACGGCGTGCGTCGTGACCCTGCCAGCGCAGCCGAGCCTTTGGGGTGAGTCTGCATCGGTTCTGATGAAAAGCCACTAGTTTGGGCCCAATAACACTGAAATTGACAGAAACACATGAAAATACATGTACGGCGTGCGCCGTGACCCTGCCAGCGCAGCCGAGCCTTTTGGGTGAGTCTGCATCGGTTCTGATGAAAAGCCACTAGTTTGGGCCCAATAACACTGAAACTGACAGAAACACATGACAATGCATGTACGGCGTGCGCCGTGACCCTGCCAGCGCAGCCGAGCCTTTTGGGTGAGTCTGCATCGGTTCTGATGAAAAGCCACTAGTTTGGGCCCAATAACACTGAAATTGACAGAAACACATGAAAATGCATGTACGACGTGCGCCGTGACCCTGCCAGCGCAGCCGAGCCTTTTGGGTGAGTCTGCATCGGTTCTGATGAAAAGCCACTAGTTTGGGCCCAATAACACTGAAATTGACAGAAACACATGAAAATGCATGTACGGTGTGCGCCGTGACCCTGCCAGCGCAGCCGAGCCTTTTGGGTGAGTCTGCATCGGTTCTGATGAAAAGCCACTACTTTGGGCCCAATAACACTGAAATTGACAGAAACACATGAAAATGCATGTACGGCGTGCGCCGTGACCCTGCCAGCGCAGCCGAGCCTTTTGGGTGAGTCTGCATCGGTTCTGATGAAAAGCCACTAGTTTGGGCCCAATAACACTGAAATTGACAGAAACACATGAAAATGCATGTACGGCGTGCGTCGTGACCCTGCCAGCGCAGCCGAGCCTTTTGGGTGAGTCTGCATCGGTTCTGATGAAAAGCCACTAGTTTGGGCCCAATAACACTGAAATTGACAGAAACACATGAAAATGCATGTACGGCGTGCGCCGTGACCCTGCGCAGCCGAGCCTTTGGGGTGAGTCTGCATCGGTTCTGATGAAAAGCCACTAGTTTGGGCCCAATAACACTGAAATTGACAGAAACACATGAAAATGCATGTACGGCGTGCGCCGTGACCCTGCCAGCGCAGCCGAGCCTTTGGGGTGAGTCTGCATCGGTTCTGATGAAAAGCCACTAGTTTGGGCCCAATAACACTGAAATTGACAGAAACACATGAAAATGCATGTACGGCGTGCGTCGTGACCCTGCCAGCGCAGCCGAGCCTTTTCGGTGAGTCTGCATCGGTTCTGATGAAAAGCCACTAGTTTGGGCCCAATAACACTGAAATTGACAGAAACACATGAAAATGCATGTACGGCGTGTGCCGTGACCCTGCCAGCGCAGCCGAACCTTTTGGGTGAGTCTGCATCGGTTCTGATGAAAAGCGACTGGTTTGGGCCCAATAACACTGAAATTGACAGAAACACATGAAAATGCATGTACGGCGTGCGCCGTGACCCTGCGCAGCCGAGCCTTTGGGGTGAGTCTGCATCGGTTCTGATGAAAAGCCACTAGTTTCGGCCCAATAACACTGAAATTGACAGAAACACATGAAAATGCATGTACGGCGTGCGCCGTGACCCTGCCAGCGCAGCCGAGCCTTTTGGGTGAGTCTGCATCGATTCTGATGAAAAGCCACTTAGTTTTGGGCCCAATAACACTGAAATTGACAGAAACACATGAAAATGCATGTACGGCGTGCGCCGTGACCCTGCCAGCGCAGCCGAGCCTTTTGGGTGAGTCTGCATCGGTTCTGATGAAAAGCCCCTAGTTTGGGCCCAATAACACTGAAATTGACAGAAACACATGAAAATGCATGTACGGCGTGCGCCGTGACCCTGCCAGCGCAGCTGAGCTTTTTGGGTGAGTCTGCATCGGTTCTGATGAAAAGCCACTAGTTTGGGCCCAATAACACTGAAATTGACAGAAACACATGAAAATGCATCTACGGCGTGCGCCGTGACCATGCGCAGCCGAGCCTTTGGGGTGAGTCTGCATCGGTTCTGATGAAAAGCCACTAGTTTGGGCCCAATAACACTGAAATTGACAGAAACACATGAAAATGCATGTACGGTGTGCGCCGTGACCCTGCCAGCGCAGCCGAGCCTTTTGGGTGAGTCTGCATCGGTTCTGATGAAAAGCCACTAGTTTGGGCCCAATAACACTGAAATTGACAGAAACACATGAAAATGCATGTACGGCGTGCGTCGTGACCCTGCCAGCGCAGCCAAGCTTTTTGGATGAGTCTGCATCGGTTCTGATGAAAAGCCACTAGTTTGGGCCCAAAAACACTGAAATTGACAGAAACACATGAAAATGCATGTACGGCGTGCGCCGTGACCCTGCCAGCGCAGCCGAGCCTTTGGGGTGAGTCTGCATCGGTTCTGATGAAAAGCCACTAGTTTGGGCCCAATAACACTGAAATTGACAGAAACACATGAAAATGCATGTACGGTGGCGCCGTGACCCTGCCAGCGCAGCCGAGCCTTTTGGGTGAGTCTGCATCGGTTCTGATGAAAAGCCACTAGTTTGGGCCCAATAACACTGAAATTGACAGAAACACATGAAAATGCATGTACGGATTGCGCCGTGACCCTGCCAGCGCAGCCGAGCCTTTTGGGTGAGTCTGCATCGGTTCTGATGAAAAGCCACTAGTTTGGGCCCAATAACACTGAAATTGACAGAAACACATGAAAATGCATGTACGGCGTGCGCCGTGACCCTGCGCAGCCGAGCCTTTGGGGTGAGTCTGCATCGGTTCTGATGAAAAGCCACTAGTTTGGGCCCAATAACACTGAAATTGACAGAAACACATGAAAATGCATGTACGGCGTGCGCCGTGACCCTGCGCAGCCGAGCCTTTGGGGTGAGTCTGCATCGGTTCTGATGAAAAGCCACTAGTTTGGGCCCAATAACACTGAAATTGACAGAAACACATGAAAATGCATGTACGGCGTGCGCCGTGACCCTGCCAGCGCAGCCGAGCCTTTGGGGTGAGTCTGCATCGGTTCTGATGAAAAGCCACTAGTTTGGGCCCAATAACACTGAAATTGACAGAAACACATGAAAATGCATGTACGGCGTGCGTCGTGACCCTGCCAGCGCAGCCGAGCCTTTTGGGTGAGTCTGCATCGGTTCTGATGAAAAGCCACTAGTTTGGGCCCAATAACACTGAAATTGACAGAAACACATGAAAATGCATGTACGGCGTGTGCCGTGACCCTGCCAGCGCAGCCGAACCTTTTGGGTGAGTCTGCATCGGTTCTGATGAAAAGCGACTGGTTTGGGCCCAATAACACTGAAATTGACAGAAACACATGAAAATGCATGTACGGCGTGCGCCGTGACCCTGCGCAGCCGAGCCTTTGGGGTGAGTCTGCATCGGTTCTGATGAAAAGCCACTAGTTTCGGCCCAATAACACTGAAATTGACAGAAACACATGAAAATGCATGTACGGCGTGCGCCGTGACCCTGCCAGCGCAGCCGAGCCTTTTGGGTGAGTCTGCATCGATTCTGATGAAAAGCCACTAGTTTGGGCCCAATAACACTGAAATTGACAGAAACACATGAAAATGCATGTACGGTGTGCGCCGTGACCCTGCGCAGCCGAGCCTTTGGGGTGAGTCTGCATCGGTTCTGAGGAAAAGCCACTAGTTTGGGCCCAATAACACTGAAATTGACAGAAACACATGAAAATGCATGTACGGCGTGCGCCGTGACCCTGCCAGCGCAGCCGAGCCTTTTGGGTGAGTCTGCATCGGTTCTGATGAAAAGCCACTAGTTTGGGCCCAATAACACTGAAATTGACAGAAACACATGAAAATGCATGTACGGCGTGCGCCGTGACCCTGCCAGCGCAGCCGAGCCTTTTGGGTGAGTCTGCATCGGTTCTGATGAAAAGCGACTGGTTTGGGCCCAATAACACTGAAATTGACAGAAACACATGAAAATGCATGTACGGCGTGCGCCGTGACCCTGCCAGCGCAGCCGAGCCTTTTGGGTGAGTCTGCATCGGTTCTGATGAAAAGCCACTAGTTTGGGCCCAATAACACTGAAATTGACAGAAACACATGAAAATGCATGTACGGCGTGCGCCGTGACCCTGCCAGCGCAGCCGAGCCTTTTGGGTGAGTCTGCATCGGTTCTGATGAAAAGCCACTAGTTTGGGCCCAATAACACTAAAATTGACAGAAACACATGAAAATGCATGTACGGCGTGCGCCGTGACCCTGCGCAGCCGAGCCTTTGGGGTGAGTCTGCATCGGTTCTGATGAAAAGCCACTAGTTTGGGCCCAATAACACTGAAATTGACAGAAACACATGAAAATGCATGTACGGCGTGCGCCGTGACCCTGCCAGCGCAGCCGAGCCTTTTGGGTGAGTCTGCATCGGTTCTGATGAAAAGCCACTAGTTTGGGCCCAATAACACTGAAATTGACAGAAACACATGAAAATGCATGTACGGCGTGCGCCGTGACCCTGCCAGCGCAGCCGAGCCTTTTCGGTGAGTCTGCATCGGTTCTGATGAAAAGCGACTGGTTTGGGCCCAATAACACTGAAATTGACAGAAACACATGAAAATGCATGTACGGTGTGCGCCGTGACCCTGCGCAGCCGAGCCTTTGGGGTGAGTCTGCATCAGTTCTGATGAAAAGCCACTAGTTTGGGCCCAATAACACTGAAATTGACAGAAACACATGAAAATGCATGTACGGTGTGCGCCGTGACCCTGCCAGCGCAGCCGAGCCTTTTGGGTGAGTCTGCATCGGTTCTGATGAAAAGCCACTAGTTTGGGCCCAATAACACTGAAATTGACAGAAACACATGAAAATGCATGTACGGCGTGCGCCGTGACCCTGCGCAGCCGAGCCTTTGGGGTGAGTCTGCATCGGTTCTGATGAAAAGCCACTAGTTTGGGCCCAATAACACTGAAATTGACAGAAACACATGAAAATGCATGTACGGTGTGCGCCGTGACCCTGCCAGCGCAGCCGAGCCTTTTGGGTGAGTCTGCATCGGTTCTGATGAAAAGCCACTAGTTTGGGCCCAATAACACTGAAATTGACAGAAACACATGAAAATGCATGTACGGCGTGCGTCGTGACCCTGCCAGCGCAGCCGAGCCTTTTGGGTGAGTCTGCATCGGTTCTGATGAAAAGCCACTAGTTTGGGCCCAAAAACACTGAAATTGACAGAAACACATGAAAATGCATGTACGGCGTGCGCCGTGACCCTGCCAGCGCAGCCGAGCCTTTGGGGTGAGTCTGCATCGGTTCTGATGAAAAGCCACTAGTTTGGGCCCAAAAACACTGAAATTGACAGAAACACATGAAAATGCATGTACGGCGTGCGCCGTGACCCTGCCAGCGCAGCCGAGCCTTTTGGGTGAGTCTGCATCGGTTCTGATGAAAAGCCACTAGTTTGGGCCCAATAACACTGAAATTGACAGAAACACATGAAAATGCATGTACGGCGTGCGCAGTGACCCTGCGCAGCCGAGCCTTTGGGGTGAGTCTGCATCGGTTCTGATGAAAAGCCACTAGTTTGGGCCCAATAACACTGAAATTGACAGAAACACATGAAAATGCATGTACGGCGTGCGCCGTGACCCTGCCAGCGCAGCCGAGCCTTTGGGGTGAGTCTGCATCGGTTCTGATGAAAAGCCACTAGTTTGGGCCCAAAAACACTGAAATTGACAGAAACACATGAAAATGCATGTACGGCTTGCGCCGTGACCCTGCCAGCGCAGCCGAGCCTTTTGGGTGAGTCTTCATCGGTTCTGATGAAAAGCCACTAGTTTGGGCCCAATAACACTGAAATTGACAGAAACACATGAAAATGCATGTATGGCGTGCGCCGTTACCCTGCCAGCGCAGCCGAGCCTTTTGGGTGAGTCTGCATCGGTTCTGATGAAAAGCCACTAGTTTGGGCCCAATAACACTGAAATTGACAGAAACACATGAAAATGCATGTACGGCGTGCGCCGTGACCCTGCGCAGCCGAGCCTTTGGGGTGAGTCTGCATCGGTTCTGATGAAAAGCCACTAGTTTGGGCCCAATAACACTGAAATTGACAGAAACACATGAAAATGCATGTACGGCGTGCGCCGTGACCCTGCCAGCGCAGCCGAGCCTTTTGGGTGAGTCTGCATCGGTTCTGATGAAAAGCGACTGGTTTGGGCCCAATAACACTGAAATTGACAGAAACACATGAAAATGCATGTACGGCGTGCGCCGTGACCCTGCCAGCGCAGCCGAGCCTTTTGGGTGAATCTGCATCGGTTCTGATGAAAAGCCACTAGTTTGGGCCCAATAACAATGAAATTGACAGAAACACATGAAAATGCATGTACGGCGTGCGCCGTGACCCTGCGCAGCCGAGCCTTTGGGGTGAGTCTGCATCGGTTCTGATGAAAAGCCACTAGTTTGGGCCCAATAACACTGAAATTGACAGAAACACATGAAAATGCATGTACGGCGTGCGCCGTGACCCTGCGCAGCCGAGCCTTTGGGGTGAGTCTGCATCGGTTCTGATGAAAAGCCACTAGTTTGGGCCCAATAACACTGAAATTGACAGAAACACATGAAAATGCATGTACGGCGTGCGTCGTGACCCTGCGCAGCCGAGCCTTTGGGGTGAGTCTGCATCGGTTCTGATGAAAAGCCACTAGTTTGGGCCCAATAACACTGAAATTGACAGAAACACATGAAAATGCATGTACGGCGTGCGCCCGTGACCCTGCGCAGCCGAGCCTTTTGGGTGAGTCTGCATCGGTTCTGATGAAAAGCCACTAGTTTGGGGCCCAATAACACTGAAATTGACAGAAACACATGAAAATGCATGTACGGCGTGCGCCGTGACACTGCCAGCGCAGCCGAGCCTTTTGGGTGAGTCTGCATCGGTTCTGATGAAAAGCCACTAGTTTGGGCCCAATAACACTGAAATTGACAGAAACACATGAAAATGCATGTACGGCGTGCGTCGTGACCCTGCCAGCGCAGCCGAGCCTTTTGGGTGAGTCTGCATCGGTTCTGATGAAAAGCCACTAGTTTGGGCCCAAAAACACTGAAATTGACAGAAACACATGAAAATGCATGTACGGGCGTGCGCCGTGACCCTGCCAGCGCAGCCCAGCCTTTTGGGTGAGTCTGCATCGGTTTCTGATGAAAAGCCACTAGTTTGGGCCCAATAACACTGAAATTGACAGAAACACATGAAAATGCATGTACGGCTTGCGCCGTGACCCTGCCAGCGCAGCCGAGCCTTTTGGGTGAGTCTGCATCGGTTCTGATGAAAAGCCACTAGTTTGGGCCCAATAACACTGAAATTGACAGAAACACATGAAAATGCATGTACGGCGTGCGCCGTGACCCTGCGCAGCCGAGCCTTTGGGGTGAGTCTGCATCGGTTCTGATGAAAAGCCACTAGTTTGGGCCCAATAACACTGAAATTGACAGAAACACATGAAAATGCATGTACGGCGTGCGCCGTGACCCTGCGCAGCCGAGCCTTTGGGGTGAGTCTGCATCGGTTCTGATGAAAAGCCACTAGTTTGGGCCCAATAACACTGAAATTGACAGAAACACATGAAAATGCATGTACGGTGTGTGCCGTGACCCTGCCAGCGCAGCCGAGCCTTTTGGGTGAGTCTGCATCGGTTCTGATGAAAAGCCACTAGTTTGGGCCCAAAAACACTGAAATTGACAGAAACACATGAAAATGCATGTACGGCTTGCGCCGTGACCCTGCCAGCGCAGCCGAGCCTTTTGGGTGAGTCTTCATCGGTTCTGATGAAAAGCCACTAGTTTGGGCCCAATAACACTGAAATTGACAGAAACACATGAAAATGCATGTATGGCGTGCGCCGATTACCCTGCCAGCGCAGCCGAGCCTTTTGGGTGAGTCTGCATCGGTTCTGATGAAAAGCCACTAGTTTGGGCCCAATAACACTGAAATTGACAGAAACACATGAAAATGCATGTACGGCGTGCGCCGTGACCCTGCGCAGCCGAGCCTTTGGGGTGAGTCTGCATCGGTTCTGATGAAAAGCCACTAGTTTGGGCCCAATAACACTGAAATTGACAGAAACACATGAAAATGCATGTACGGTGTGCGCCGTGACCCTGCCAGCGCAGCCGAGCCTTTTGGGTGAGTCTGCATCGGTTCTGATGAAAAGCCACTAGTTTGGGCCCAATAACACTGAAATTGACAGAAACACATGAAAATGCATGTACGGCGTGCGCCGTGACCCTGCGCAGCCGAGCCTTTGGGGTGAGTCTGCATCGGTTCTGATGAAAAGCCACTAGTTTGGGCCCAATAACACTGAAATTGACAGAAACACATGAAAATGCATGTACGGTGTGCGCCGTGACCCTGCCAGCGCAGCCGAGCCTTTTGGGTGAGTCTGCATCGGTTCTGATGAAAAGCCACTAGTTTGGGCCCAATAACACTGAAATTGACAGAAACACATGAAAATGCATGTACGGCGTGCGTCGTGACCCTGCCAGCGCAGCCGAGCCTTTTGGGTGAGTCTGCATCGGTTCTGATGAAAAGCCACTAGTTTGGGCCCAAAAACACTGAAATTGACAGAAACACATGAAAATGCATGTACGGCGTGCGCCGTGACCCTGCCAGCGCAGCCGAGCCTTTGGGGTGAGTCTGCATCGGTTCTGATGAAAAGCCACTAGTTTGGGCCCAAAAACACTGAAATTGACAGAAACACATGAAAATGCATGTACGGCGTGCGCCGTGACCCTGCCAGCGCAGCCGAGCCTTTTGGGTGAGTCTGCATCGGTTCTGATGAAAAGCCACTAGTTTGGGCCCAATAACACTGAAATTGACAGAAACACATGAAAATGCATGTACGTGCGTGCGCAGTGACCCTGCGCAGCAGAGCCTTTGGGGTGAGTCTGCATCGGTTCTGATGAAAAGCCACTAGTTTGGGCCCAATAACACTGAAATTGACAGAAACACATGAAAATGCATGTATGGTGTGCGCCGTGACCCTGCCAGCGCAGCCGAGCCTTTGGGGTGAGTCTGCATCGGTTCTGATGAAAAAGCCACTAGTTTGGGCCCAATAACACTGAAATTGACAGAAACACATGAAAATGCATGTACGGCGTGCGCCGTGACCATGCGCAGCCGAGCCTTTGGGGGTGAGTCTGCATCGGTTCTGATGAAAAGCCACTAGTTTGGGCCCAATAACACTGAAATTGACAGAAACACATGAAAATGCATGTACGGTGTGCGCCGTGACCCTGCCAGCGCAGCCGAGCCTTTGGGGTGAGTCTGCATCGGTTCTGATGAAAAGCCACTAGTTTGGGCCCAATAACACTGAAATTGACAGAAACACATGAAAATGCATGTACGGCGTGCGTCGTGACCCTGCCAGCGCAGCCAAGCTTTTTGGATGAGTCTGCATCGGTTCTGATGAAAGCCACTAGTTTGGGCCCAAAAAACACTGAAATTGACAGAAACACATGAAAATGCATGTACGGCGTGCGCCGTGACCCTGCCAGCGCAGCCGAGCCTTTGGGGTGAGTCTGCATCGGTTCTGATGAAAAGCCACTAGTTTGGGCCCAAAAACACTGAAATTGACAGAAACACATGAAAATGCATGTACGGCTTGCGCCGTGACCCTGCCAGCGCAGCCGAGCCTTTTGGGTGAGTCTTCGTCGGTTCTGATGAAAAGCCACTAGTTTGGGCCCAATAACACTGAAATTGACAGAAACACATGAAAATGCATGTATGGCGTGCGCCGTTACCCTGCCAGCGCAGCCGAGCCTTTTGGGTGAGTCTGCATCGGTTCTGATGAAAAGCCACTAGTTTGGGCCCAATAACACTGAAATTGACAGAAACACATGAAAATGCATGTACGGCGTGCGCCGTGACCCTGCGCAGCCGAGCCTTTGGGGTGAGTCTGCATCGGTTCTGATGAAAAGCCACTAGTTTGGGCCCAATAACACTGAAATTGACAGAAACACATGAAAATGCATGTTCGGCGTGCGCCGTGACCCTGCCAGCGCAGCCGAGCCTTTTGGGTGAGTCTGCATCGGTTCTGATGAAAAAGCGACTGGTTTGGGCCCAATAACACTGAAATTGACAGAAACACATGAAAATGCATGTACGGCGTGCGCCGTGACCCTGCCAGCGCAGCCGAGCCTTTTGGGTGAATCTGCATCGGTTCTGATGAAAAGCCACTAGTTTGGGCCCAATAACAATGAAATTGACAGAAACACATGAAAATGCATGTACGGCGTGCGCCGTGACCCTGCGCAGCCGAGCCTTTGGGGTGAGTCTGCATCGGTTCTGATGAAAAGCCACTAGTTTGGGCCCAATAACACTGAAATTGACAGAAACACATGAAAATGCATGTACGGCGTGCGCCGTGACCCTGCGCAGCCGAGCCTTTGGGGGTGAGTCTGCATCGGTTCTGATGAAAAGCCACTAGTTTGGGCCCAATAACACTGAAATTGACAGAAACACATGAAAATGCATGTACGGCGTGCGTCGTGACCCTGCGCAGCCGAGCCTTTGGGGTGAGTCTGCATCGGTTCTGATGAAAAGCCACTAGTTTGGGCCCAATAACACTGAAATTGACAGAAACACATGAAAATGCATGTACGGCGTGCGCCGTGACCCTGCGCAGCCGAGCCTTTTGGGTGAGTCTGCATCGGTTCTGATGAAAAGCCACTAGTTTGGGCCCAATAACACTGAATTGACAGAAACACATGAAAATGCATGTACGGCGTGCGCCGTGACACTGCCAGCGCAGCCGAGCCTTTTGGGTGAGTCTGCATCGGTTCTGATGAAAAGCCACTAGTTTGGGCCCAATAACACTGAAATTGACAGAAACACATGAAAATGCATGTACGGCGTGCGTCGTGACCCTGCCAGCGCAGCCGAGCCTTTTGGGTGAGTCTGCATCGGTTCTGATGAAAAGCCACTAGTTTGGGCCCAAAAACACTGAAAATGACAGAAACACATGAAAATGCATGTACGGCGTGCGCCGTGACCCTGCCAGCGCAGCCGAGCCTTTTGGGTGAGTCTGCATCGGTTCTGATGAAAAGCCACTAGTTTGGGCCCAATAACACTGAAATTGACAGAAACACATGAAAATGCATGTACGGCTTGCGCCGTGACCCTGCCAGCGCAGCCGAGCCTTTTGGGTGTGAGTCTGCATCGGTTCTGATGAAAAGCCACTAGTTTGGGCCCAATAACACTGAAATTGACAGAAACACATGAAAATGCATGTACGGCGTGCGCCGTGACCCTGCGCAGCCGAGCCTTTGGGGTGAGTCTGCATCGGTTCTGATGAAAAGCCACTAGTTTGGGCCCAATAACACTGAAATTGACAGAAACACATGAAAATGCATGTACGGCGTGCGCCGTGACCCTGCGCAGCCGAGCCTTTGGGGTGAGTCTGCATCGGTTCTGATGAAAAGCCACTAGTTTGGGCCCAATAACACTGAAATTGACAGAAACACATGAAAATGCATGTACGGTGTGTGCCGTGACCCTGCCAGCGCAGCCGAGCCTTTTGGGTGAGTCTGCATCGGTTCTGATGAAAAGCCACTAGTTTGGGCCCAAAAAACACTGAAATTGACAGAAACACATGAAAATGCATGTACGGCTTGCGCCGTGACCCTACCAGCGCAGCCGAGCCTTTTGGGGTGAGTCTTCATCGGTTCTGATGAAAAGCCACTAGTTTGGGCCCAATAACACTGAAATTGACAGAAACACATGAAAATGCATGTATGGCGTGCGCCGTTACCCTGCCAGCGCAGCCGAGCCTTTTGGGTGAGTCTGCATCGGTTCTGATGAAAAGCCACTAGTTTGGGCCCAATAACACTGAAATTGACAGAAACACATGAAAATGCATGTACGGCGTGCGCCGTGACCCTGCGCAGCCGAGCCTTTGGGGTGAGTCTGCATCGGTTCTGATGAAAAGCCACTAGTTTGGGCCCAATAACACTGAAATTGACAGAAACACATGAAAATGCATGTACGGCGTGCGCCGTGACCCTGCCAGCGCAGCCGAGCCTTTTGGGTGAGTCTGCATCGGTTCTGATGAAAAGCGACTGGTTTGGGCCCAATAACACTGAAATTGACAGAAACACATGAAAATGCATGTACGGCGTGCGCCGTGACCCTGCCAGCGCAGCCGAGCCTTTTGGGTGAATCTGCATCGGTTCTGATGAAAAGCCACTAGTTTGGGCCCAATAACAATGAAATTGACAGAAACACATGAAAATGCATGTACGGCGTGCGCCGTGACCCTGCGCAGCCGAGCCTTTGGGGTGAGTCTGCATCGGTTCTGATGAAAAGCCACTAGTTTGGGCCCAATAACACTGAAATTGACAGAAACACATGAAAATGCATGTACGGCGTGCGCCGTGACCCTGCGCAGCCGAGGCCTTTGGGGTGAGTCTGCATCGGTTCTGATGAAAAGCCACTAGTTTGGGCCCAATAACACTGAAATTGACAGAAACACATGAAAATGCATGTACGGCGTGCGCCGTGACCCTGCCAGCGCAGCCGAGCCTTTTGGGTGAGTCTGCATCGGTTCTGATGAAAAGCCACTAGTTTGGGCCCAATAACACTGAAATTGACAGAAACACATGAAAATGCATGTACGGCGTGCGCCGTGACCCTGCCAGCGCAGCCGAGCCTTTTGGGTGAGTCTGCATCGGTTCTGATGAAAAGCCACTAGCTTGGGCCAAATAACACTGAAATTGACAGAAACACATGAAAATGCATGTACGGCGTGCGCCGTGACCCTGCCAGTGCAGCCGAGCCTTTTGGGTGAGTCTGCATCGGTTCTGATGAAAAGCCACTAGTTTGGGCCCAATAATACTGAAATTGACAGAAACACATGAAAATGCATGTACGGCGTGCGCCGTGACACTGCCAGCGCAGCCGAGCCTTTTGGGGTGAGTCTGCATCGGTTCTGATGAAAAGCCACTAGTTTGGGCCCCAATAACACTGAAATTGACAGAAACACATGAAAATGCATGTACGGCGTGCGTCGTGACCCTGCCAGCGCAGCCGAGCCTTTTGGGTGAGTCTGCATCGGTTCTGATGAAAAGCCACTAGTTTGGGCCCAAAAACACTGAAATTGACAGAAACACATGAAAATGCATGTACGGCGTGCGCCGTGACCCTGCCAGCGCAGCCGAGCCTTTTGGGTGAGTCTGCATCGGTTTCTGATGAAAAGCCACTAGTTTGGGCCCAATAACACTGAAATTGACAGAAACACATGAAAATGCATGTACGGCTTGCGCCGTGACCCTGCCAGCGCAGCCGAGCCTTTTGGGTGAGTCTGCATCGGTTCTGATGAAAAGCCACTAGTTTGGGCCCAATAACACTGAAATTGACAGAAACACATGAAAATGCATGTACGGCGTGCGCCGTGACCCTGCGCAGCCGAGCCTTTGGGGTGAGTCTGCATCGGTTCTGATGAAAAGCCACTAGTTTGGGCCCAATAACACTGAAATTGACAGAAACACATGAAAATGCATGTACGGCGTGCGCCGTGACCCTGCGCAGCCGAGCCTTTGGGGTGAGTCTGCATCGGTTCTGATGAAAAGCCACTAGTTTGGGCCCAATAACACTGAAATTGACAGAAACACATGAAAATGCATGTACGGTGTGTGCCGTGACCCTGCCAGCGCAGCCGAGCCTTTTGGGTGAGTCTGCATCGGTTCTGATGAAAAGCCACTAGTTTGGGCCCAAAAACACTGAAATTGACAGAAACACATGAAAATGCATGTACGGCGTGCGCCGTGACCCTGCCAGCGCAGCCGAGCCTTTGGGGTGAGTCTGCATCGGTTCTGATGAAAAGCCACTAGTTTGGGCCCAATAACACTGAAATTGACAGAAACACATGAAAATGCATGTACGGCGTGCGCCGTGACCCTGCCAGCAGCCGAGCCTTTAGGGTCAGTCTGCATCGGTTCTGATGAAAAGCCACTAGTTTGGGCCCAATAACACTGAAATTGACAGAAACACATGAAAATGCATGTACGGCTTGCGCCGTGACCCTGCCAGCGCAGCCGAGCCTTTTGGGTGAGTCTGCATCGGTTCTGATGAAAAGCCACTAGTTTGGGCCCAATAACACTGAAATTGACAGAAACACATGAAAATGCATGTACGGCGTGCGCCGTGACCCTGCGCAGCCGAGCCTTTGGGGTGAGTCTGCATCGGTTCTGATGAAAAGCCACTAGTTTGGGCCCAATAACACTGAAATTGACAGAAACACATGAAAATGCATGTACGGCGTGCGCCGTGACCCTGCGCAGCCGAGTCTTTGGGGTGAGTCTGCATCGGTTCTGATGAAAAGCCACTAGTTTGGGCCCAATAACACTGAAATTGACAGAAACACATGAAAATGCATGTACGGCGTGCGCCGTGACCCTGCGCAGCCGAGCCTTTGGGGTGAGTCTGCATCGGTTCTGATGAAAAGCCACTAGTTTGGGCCCAAAAACACTGAAATTGACAGAAACACATGAAAATGCATGTACGGCGTGCGCCGTGATCCTGCCAGCGCAGCCGAGCCTTTGGGGTCAGTCTGCATCGGTTCTGATGAAAAGCCACTAGTTTGGGCCCAATAACACTGAAATTGACAGAAACACATGAAAATGCATGTACGGCGTGCGCCGTGACCCTGCCAGCGCAGCCGAGCCTTTAGGGTCAGTCTGCATCGGTTCTGATGAAAAGCCACTAGTTTGGGCCCAATAACACTGAAATTGACAGAAACACATGAAAATGCATGTACGGCTTGCGCCGTGACCCTGCCAGCGCAGCCGAGCCTTTTGGGTGAGTCTGCATCGGTTCTGATGAAAAGCCACTAGTTTGGGCCCAATAACACTGAAATTGACAGAAACACATGAAAATGCATGTACGGCGTGCGCCGTGACCCTGCGCAGCCGAGCCTTTGGGGTGAGTCTGCATCGGTTCTGATGAAAAGCCACTAGTTTGGGCCCCAATAACACTGAAATTGACAGAAACACATGAAAATGCATGTACGGCGTGCGCCGTGACCCTGCGCAGCCGAGCCTTTGGGTTGAGTCTGCATCGGTTCTGATGAAAAGCCACTAGTTTGGGCCCAATAACACTGAAATTGACAGAAACACATGAAAATGCATGTACGGTGTGCGCCGTGACCCTGCCAGCGCAGCCGAGCCTTTTGGGTGAGTCTGCATCGGTTCTGATAAAAAACCACTAGTTTGGGCCCAATAACACTGAAATTGACAGAAACACATGAAAATGCATGTACGGCGTGCGTCGTGACCCTGCCAGCGCAGCCGAGCCTTTTGGGTGAGTCTGCATCGGTTCTGATGAAAAGCCACTAGTTTGGGCCCAAAAACACTGAAATTGACAGAAACACATGAAAATGCATGTACGGCGTGCGCCGTGACCCTGCCAGCGCAGCCGAGCCTTTTGGGTAAGTCTGCATCGGTTCTGATGAAAAGCGACTGGTTTGGGCCCAATAACACTGAAATTGACAGAAACACATGAAAATGCATGTACGGCGTGCGCCGTGACCCTGCCAGCGCAGCCGAGCCTTTTGGGTGAGTCTGCATCGGTTCTGATGAAAAGCGACTGGTTTGGGCCCAATAACACTGAAATTGACAGAAACAAATGAAAATGCATGTACGGCGTGCGCCGTGACCCTGCACAGCCGAGCCTTTGGGGTGAGTCTGCATCGGTTCTGATGAAAAGCCACTAGTTTGGGCCCAATAACACTGAAATTGACAGAAACACATGAAAATGCATGTACGGCGTGCGCCGTGACCCTGCCAGCGCAGCCGAGCCTTTTGGGTGAGTCTGCATCGATTCTGATGAAAAGCCACTCGTTTGGGCCCAATAACACTGAAATTGACAGAAACACATGAAAATGCATGTACGGTGTGCGCCGTGACCCTGCGTAGCCGAGCCTTTGGGGTGAGTCTGCATCGGTTCTGATGAAAAGCCACTAGTTTGGGCCCAATAACACTGAAATTGACAGAAACACATGAAAATGCATGTACGGTGTGCGCCGTGACCCTGCCAGCGCAGCCGAGCCTTTTGGGTGAGTCTGCATCGGTTCTGATTAAAAACCACTAGTTTGGGCCAATAACACTGAAATTGACAGAAACACATAAAAAATGCATGTACGGCGTGCGTCGTGACCCTGCCAGCGCAGCCGAGCCTTTTGGGTGAGTCTGCATCGGTTCTGATGAAAAAGCCACTAGTTTGGGCCCAATAACACTGAAATTGACAGAAACACATGAAAATGCATGTACGGCGTGCGCCGTGACCCTGCCAGCGCAGCCGAGCCTTTTGGGTAAGTCTGCATCGGTTCTGATGAAAAGCCACTAGTTTGGGCCCAATAACACTGAAAATGCATGTACGGCGTGCGCCGTGACCCTGCCAGCGCAGCCGAGCCTTTTGGGTGAGTCTGCATCGATTCTGATGAAAAGCCACTAGTTTGGGCCCAATAACACTGAAATTGACAGAAACACATGAAAATGCATGTACGGTGTGCGCCGTGACCCTGCGTAGCCGAGCCTTTGGGGTGAGTCTGCATCGGTTCTGATGAAAAGCCACTAGTTTGGGCCCAATAACACTGAAATTGACAGAAACACATGAAAATGCATGTACGGTGTGCGCCGTGACCCTGCCAGCGCAGCCGAGCCTTTTGGGTGAGTCTGCATCGGTTTTGATGAAAAGCCACTAGTTTGGGCCCAATAACACTGAAATTGACAGAAACACATGAAAATGCATGTACGGCGTGCGCCGTGACCCTGCCAGCGCAGCCGAGCCTTTTGGGTGAGTCTGCATCGGTTCTGATGAAAAGCCACTAGTTTGGGCCCAATAACACTGAAATTGACAGAAACACATGAAAATGCATGTACGGCGTGCGCCGTGACCCTGCCAGCGCAGCCGAGCCTTTTGGGTGAGTCTGCATCGGTTCTGATGAAAAGCCACTAGTTTGGGCCCAATAACACTGAAATTGACAGAAACACATGAAAATGCATGTACGGCGTGCGCCGTGACCCTGCCAGCGCAGCCGAGCCTTTTGGGCGAGTCTGCATCGGTTCTGATGAAAAGCCACTAGTTTGGGCCCAATAACACTGAAATTGACAGAAACACATGAAAATGCATGTACGGCGTGCGCCGTGACCCTGCGCAGCCGAGCCTTTGGGGTGAGTCTGCATCGGTTCTGATGAAAAGCCACTAGTTTGGGCCCAATAACACTGAAATTGACAGAAACACATGAAAATGCATGTACGGTGTGCGCCGTGACCCTGCCAGCGCAGCCGAGCCTTTTGGGTGAGTCTGCATCGGTTCTGATGAAAAACCACTAGTTTGGGCCCAATAACACTAAAATTGACAGAAACACATGAAAATGCATGTACGGCGTGCGTCGTGACCCTGCCAGCGCAGCCGAGCCTTTTGGGTGAGTCTGCATCGGTTCTGATGAAAAGCCACTAGTTTGGGCCCAATAACACTGAAATTGACAGAAACACATGAAAATGCATGTACGGCGTGCGCCGTGACCCTGCCAGCGCAGCCGAGCCTTTTGGGTAAGTCTGCATCGGTTCTGATGAAAAGCGACTGGTTTGGGCCCAATAACACTGAAATTGACAGAAACACATGAAAATGCATGTACGGCGTGCGCCGTGACCCTGCCAGCGCAGCCGAGCCTTTTGGGTGAGTCTGCATCGGTTCTGATGAAAAGCCACTAGTTTGGGCCCAATAACACTGAAATTGACAGAAACACATGAAAATGCATGTACGGCGTGCGCCGTGACCCTGCCAGCGCAGCCGAGCCTTTTGGGTAAGTCTGCATCGGTTCTGATGAAAAGCGACTGGTTTGGGCCCAATAACACTGAAATTGACAGAAACACATGAAAATGCATGTACGGCGTGCGCCGTGACCCTGCCAGCGCAGCCGAGCCTTTTGGGTGAGTCTGCATCGGTTCTGATGAAAAGCGACTGGTTTGGGCCCAATAACACTGAAATTGACAGAAACACATGAAAATGCATGTACGGCGTGCGCCGTGACCCTGCCAGCGCAGCCGAGCCTTTTGGGTGAGTCTGCATCGATTCTGATGAAAAGCCACTAGTTTGGGCCCAATAACACTGAAATTGACAGAAACACATGAAAATGCATGTACGGCGTGCGCCGTGACCCTGCGTAGCCGAGCCTTTGGGGTGAGTCTGCATCGGTTCTGATGAAAAGCCACTAGTTTGGGCCCAATAACACTGAAATTGACAGAAACACATGAAAATGCATGTACGGCGTGCGCCGTGACCCTGCCAGCGCAGCCGAGCCTTTTGGGTGAGTCTGCATCGGTTCTGATGAAAAGCCACTAGTTTGGGCCCAATAACACTGAAATTGACAGAAACACATGAAAATGCATGTACGGCGTGCGCCGTGACCCTGCGCAGCCGAGCCTTTGGGGTGAGTCTGCATCGGTTCTGATGAAAAGCCACTAGTTTGGGCCCAATAACACTGAAATTGACAGAAACACATGAAAATGCATGTACGGCGTGCGCCGTGACCATGCGCAGCCGAGCCTTTTGGGTGAGTCTGCATCGGTTCTGATGAAAAGCCACTAGTTTGGGCCCAATAACAATGAAATTGACAGAAACACATGAAAATGCATGTACGGTGTGCGCCGTGACCCTGCCAGCGCAGCCGAGCCTTTTGGGTGAGTCTGCATCGGTTCTGATGAAAAGCCACTAGTTTGGGCCCAATAACACTGAAATTGACAGAAACACATGAAAATGCATGTACGGCGTGCGTCGTGACCCTGCCAGCGCAGCCAAGCTTTTTGGATGAGTCTGCATCGGTTCTGATGAAAAGCCACTAGTTTGGGCCCAAAAACACTGAAATTGACAGAAACACATGAAAATGCATGTACGCCGTGCGCCGTGACCCTGCCAGCGCAGCCGAGCCTTTGGGGTGAGTCTGCATCGGTTCTGATGAAAAGCCACTAGTTTGGGCCCAATAACACTGAAATTGACAGAAACACATGAAAATGCATGTACGGTGGCGCCGTGACCCTGCCAGCGCAGCCGGGCCTTTAGGGTGAGTCTGCATCGGTTCTGATGAAAAGCCACTAGTTTGGGCCCAATAACACTGAAATTGACAGAAACACATGAAAATGCATGTACGGATTGCGCCGTGACCCTGCCAGCGCAGCCGAGCCTTTTGGGTGAGTCTGCATCGGTTCTGATGAAAAGCCACTAGTTTGGGCCCAATAACACTGAAATTGACAGAAACACATGAAAATGCATGTACGGCGTGCGCCGTGACCCTGCGCAGCCGAGCCTTTGGGGTGAGTCTGCATCGGTTCTGATGAAAAGCCACTAGTTTGGGCCCAATAACACTGAAATTGACAGAAACACATGAAAATGCATGTACGGCGTGCGCCGTGACCCTGCCAGCGCAGCCGAGCCTTTTGGGTGAGTCTGCATCGGTTCTGATGAAAAGCGACTGGTTTGGGCCCAATAACACTGAAATTGACAGAAACACATGAAAATGCATGTACGGCGTGCGCCGTGACCCTGCGCAGCCGAGCCTTTGGGGTGAGTCTGCATCGGTTCTGATGAAAAGCCACTAGTTTGGGCCCAATAACACTGAAATTGACAGAAACACATGAAAATGCATGTACGGCGTGCGCCGTGACCCTGCCAGCGCAGCCGAGCCTTTTGGGTGAGTCTGCATCGATTCTGATGAAAAGCCACTAGTTTGGGCCCAATAACACTGAAATTGACAGAAACACATGAAAATGCATGTACGGTGTGCGCCGTGACCCTGCGCAGCCGAGCCTTTGGGGTGAGTCTGCATCGGTTCTGATGAAAAGCCACTAGTTTGGGCCCAATAACACTGAAATTGACAGAAACACATGAAAATGCATGTACGGCGTGCGCCGTGACCCTGCCAGCGCAGCCGAGCCTTTTGGGTGAGTCTGCATCGGTTCTGATGAAAAGCCACTAGTTTGGGCCCAATAACACTGAAATTGACAGAAACACATGAAAATGCATGTACGGCGTGCGCCGTGACCCTGCCAGCGCAGCCGAGCCTTTTGGGTGAGTCTGCATCGGTTCTGATGAAAAGCGACTGGTTTGGGCCCAATAACACTGAAATTGACAGAAACACATGAAAGTGCATGTACGGCGTGCGCCGTGACCCTGCCAGCGCAGCCGAGCCTTTGGGGTGAGTCTGCATCGGTTCTGATGAAAAGCCACTAGTTTGGGCCCAAAAACACTGAAATTGACAGAAACACATGAAAATGCATGTACGGCGTGCGCCGTGACCCTGCCAGCGCAGCCGAGCCTTTTGGGTGAGTCTGCATCGGTTCTGATGAAAAGCCACTAGTTTGGGCCCAATAACACTGAAATTGACAGAAACACATGAAAATGCATGTACGGCGTGCGCCGTTACCCTGCCAGCGCAGCCGAGTCTTTTGGGTGAGTCTGCATCGGTTCTGATGAAAAGCCACTAGTTTGGGCCCAATAACACTGAAATTGACAGAAACACATGAAAATGCATGTACGGCGTGCGCCGTGACCCTGCCAGCGCAGCCGAGCCTTCCGGGTGAGTCTGCATCGGTTCTGATGAAAAGCCACTAGTTTGGGCCCAATAACACTGAAATTGACAGAAACACATGAAAATGCATGTACGGCGTGCGCCGTGACCCTGCCAGCGCAGCCGAGCCTTTTGGGTGAGTCTGCATCGATTCTGATGAAAAGCCACTAGTTTGGGCCCAATAACACTGAAATTGACAGAAACACATGAAAATGCATGTACGGTGTGCGCCGTGACCCTGCGCAGCCGAGCCTTTGGGGTGAGTCTGCATCGGTTCTGATGAAAAGCCACTAGTTTGGGCCCAATAACACTGAAATTGACAGAAACACATGAAAATGCATGTACGGCGTGCGCCGTGACCCTGCCAGCGCAGCCGAGCCTTTTGGGTGAGTCTGCATCGGTTCTGATGAAAAGCCACTAGTTTGGGCCCAATAACACTGAAATTGACAGAAACACATGAAAATGCATGTACGGCGTGCGCCGTGACCCTGCCAGCGCAGCCGAGCCTTTTGGGTGAGTCTGCATCGGTTCTGATGAAAAGCGACTGGTTTGGGCCCAATAACACTGAAATTGACAGAAACACATGAAAGTGCATGTACGGCGTGCGCCGTGACCCTGCCAGCGCAGCCGAGCCTTTGGGGTGAGTCTGCATCGGTTCTGATGAAAAGCCACTAGTTTGGGCCCAAAAACACTGAAATTGACAGAAACACATGAAAATGCATGTACGGCGTGCGCCGTGACCCTGCCAGCGCAGCCGAGCCTTTTGGGTGAGTCTGCATCGGTTCTGATGAAAAGCCACTAGTTTGGGCCCAATAACACTGAAATTGACAGAAACACATGAAAATGCATGTACGGCGTGCGCCGTGACCCTGCCAGCGCAGCCGAGCCTTTTGGGTGAGTCTGCCTCGATTCTGATGAAAAGCCACTAGTTGGGGCCCAATAACACTGAAATTGACAGAAACACATGAAAATGCATGTACGGCGTGCGCCGTGACCCTGCGCAGCCGAGCCTTTGGGTGAGTCTGCATCGGTTCTGATGAAAAGCCACTAGTTTGGGCCCAATAACACTGAAATTGACAGAAACACATGAAAATGCATGTACGGTGTGCGCCGTGACCCTGCCAGCGCAGCCGAGCCTTTTGGGTGAGTCTGCATCGGTTCTGATGAAAAGCCACTAGTTTGGGCTCAATAACACTGAAATTGACAGAAACACATGAAAATGCATGTACGGCGTGCGTCGTGACCCTGCCAGCGCAGCCAAGCTTTTTGGATGAGTCTGCATCGGTTCTGATGAAAAGCCACTAGTTTGGGCCCAATAACACTAAAATTGACAGAAACACATGAAAATGCATGTACGGCGTGCGCCGTGACCCTGCGCAGCCGAGCCTTTGGGGTGAGTCTGCATCGGTTCTGATGAAAAGCCACTAGTTTGGGCCCAATAACACTGAAATTGACAGAAACACATGAAAATGCATGTACGGTGTGCGCCGTGACCCTGCCAGCGCAGCCGAGCCTTTTGGGTGAGTCTGCATCGGTTCTGATGAAAAGCGACTGGTTTGGGCCCAATAACACTGAAATTGACAGAAACACATGAAAATGCATGTACGGCGTGCGCCGTGACCCTGCGCAGCCGAGCCTTTGGGGTGAGTCTGCATCGGTTCTGATGAAAAGCCACTAGTTTGGGCCCAATAACACTGAAATTGACAGAAACACATGAAAATGCATGTACGGCGTGCGCCGTGACCCTGCCAGCGCAGCCGAGCCTTTTGGGTGAGTCTGCATCGATTCTGATGAAAAGCCACTAGTTTGGGCCCAATAACACTGAAATTGACAGAAACACATGAAAATGCATGTACGGTGTGCGCCGTGACCCTGCGCAGCCGAGCCTTTGGGGTGAGTCTGCATCGGTTCTGATGAAAAGCCACTAGTTTGGGCCCAATAACACTGAAATTGACAGAAACACATGAAAATGCATGTACGGCGTGCGCCGTGACCCTGCCAGCGCAGCCGAGCCTTTTGGGTGAGTCTGCATCGGTTCTGATGAAAAGCCACTAGTTTGGGCCCAATAACACTGAAATTGACAGAAACACATGAAAATGCATGTACGGCGTGCGCCGTGACCCTGCCAGCGCAGCCGAGCCTTTTGGGTGAGTCTGCATCGGTTCTGATGAAAAGCGACTGGTTTGGGCCCAATAACACTGAAATTGACAGAAACACATGAAAGTGCATGTACGGCGTGCGCCGTGACCCTGCCAGCGCAGCCGAGCCTTTGGGGTGAGTCTGCATCGGTTCTGATGAAAAGCCACTAGTTTGGGCCCAAAAACACTGAAATTGACAGAAACACATGAAAATGCATGTACGGCGTGCGCCGTGACCCTGCCAGCGCAGCCGAGCCTTTTGGGTGAGTCTGCATCGGTTCTGATGAAAAGCCACTAGTTTGGGCCCAATAACACTGAAATTGACAGAAACACATGAAAATGCATGTACGGCGTGCGCCGTGACCCTGCCAGCGCAGCCGAGCCTTTTGGGTGAGTCTGCCTCGATTCTGATGAAAAGCCACTAGTTGGGGCCCAATAACACTGAAATTGACAGAAACACATGAAAATGCATGTACGGCGTGCGCCGTGACCCTGCGCAGCCGAGCCTTTGGGGTGAGTCTGCATCGGTTCTGATGAAAAGCCACTAGTTTGGGCCCAATAACACTGAAATTGACAGAAACACATGAAAATGCATGTACGGTGTGCGCCGTGACCCTGCCAGCGCAGCCGAGCCTTTTGGGTGAGTCTGCATCGGTTCTGATGAAAAGCCACTAGTTTGGGCCCAATAACACTGAAATTGACAGAAACACATGAAAATGCATGTACGGCGTGCGTCGTGACCCTGCCAGCGCAGCCAAGCTTTTTGGATGAGTCTGCATCGGTTCTGATGAAAAGCCACTAGTTTGGGCCCAATAACACTAAAATTGACAGAAACACATGAAAATGCATGTACGGCGTGCGCCGTGACCCTGCGCAGCCGAGCCTTTGGGGTGAGTCTGCATCGGTTCTGATGAAAAGCCACTAGTTTGGGCCCAATAACACTGAAATTGACAGAAACACATGAAAATGCATGTACGGTGTGCGCCGTGACCCTGCCAGCGCAGCCGAGCCTTTTGGGTGAGTCTGCATCGGTTCTGATGAAAAGCGACTGGTTTGGGCCCAATAACACTGAAATTGACAGAAACACATGAAAATGCATGTACGGCGTGCGCCGTGACCCTGCGCAGCCGAGCCTTTGGGGTGAGTCTGCATCGGTTCTGATGAAAAGCCACTAGTTTGGGCCCAATAACACTGAAATTGACAGAAACACATGAAAATGCATGTACGGCGTGCGCCGTGACCCTGCCAGCGCAGCCGAGCCTTTTGGGTGAGTCTGCATCGATTCTGATGAAAAGCCACTAGTTTGGGCCCAATAACACTGAAATTGACAGAAACACATGAAAATGCATGTACGGTGTGCGCCGTGACCCTGCGCAGCCGAGCCTTTGGGGTGAGTCTGCATCGGTTCTGATGAAAAGCCACTAGTTTGGGCCCAATAACACTGAAATTGACAGAAACACATGAAAATGCATGTACGGCGTGCGCCGTGACCCTGCCAGCGCAGCCGAGCCTTTTGGGTGAGTCTGCATCGGTTCTGATGAAAAGCCACTAGTTTGGGCCCAATAACACTGAAATTGACAGAAACACATGAAAATGCATGTACGGCGTGCGCCGTGACCCTGCCAGCGCAGCCGAGCCTTTTGGGTGAGTCTGCATCGGTTCTGATGAAAAGCGACTGGTTTGGGCCCAATAACACTGAAATTGACAGAAACACATGAAAGTGCATGTACGGCGTGCGCCGTGACCCTGCCAGCGCAGCCGAGCCTTTGGGGTGAGTCTGCATCGGTTCTGATGAAAAGCCACTAGTTTGGGCCCAAAAACACTGAAATTGACAGAAACACATGAAAATGCATGTACGGCGTGCGCCGTGACCCTGCCAGCGCAGCCGAGCCTTTTGGGTGAGTCTGCATCGGTTCTGATGAAAAGCCACTAGTTTGGGCCCAATAACACTGAAATTGACAGAAACACATGAAAATGCATGTACGGCGTGCGCCGTTACCCTGCCAGCGCAGCCGAGTCTTTTGGGTGAGTCTGCATCGGTTCTGATGAAAAGCCACTAGTTTGGGCCCAATAACACTGAAATTGACAGAAACACATGAAAATGCATGTACGGCGTGCGCCGTGACCCTGCCAGCGCAGCCGAGCCTTCCGGGTGAGTCTGCATCGGTTCTGATGAAAAGCCACTAGTTTGGGCCCAATAACACTGAAATTGACAGAAACACATGAAAATGCATGTACGGCGTGCGCCGTGACCCTGCCAGCGCAGCCGAGCCTTTTGGGTGAGTCTGCATCGATTCTGATGAAAAGCCACTAGTTTGGGCCCAATAACACTGAAATTGACAGAAACACATGAAAATGCATGTGCGGTGTGCGCCGTGACCCTGCGCAGCCGAGCCTTTGGGGTGAGTCTGCATCGGTTCTGATGAAAAGCCACTAGTTTGGGCCCAATAACACTGAAATTGACAGAAACACATGAAAATGCATGTACGGCGTGCGCCGTGACCCTGCCAGCGCAGCCGAGCCTTTTGGGTGAGTCTGCATCGGTTCTGATGAAAAGCCACTAGTTTGGGCCCAATAACACTGAAATTGACAGAAACACATGAAAATGCATGTACGGCGTGCGCCGTGACCCTGCCAGCGCAGCCGAGCCTTTTGGGTGAGTCTGCATCGGTTCTGATGAAAAGCGACTGGTTTGGGCCCAATAACACTGAAATTGACAGAAACACATGAAAGTGCATGTACGGCGTGCGCCGTGACCCTGCCAGCGCAGCCGAGCCTTTGGGGTGAGTCTGCATCGGTTCTGATGAAAAGCCACTAGTTTGGGCCCAAAAACACTGAAATTGACAGAAACACATGAAAATGCATGTACGGCGTGCGCCGTGACCCTGCCAGCGCAGCCGAGCCTTTTGGGTGAGTCTGCATCGGTTCTGATGAAAAGCCACTAGTTTGGGCCCAATAACACTGAAATTGACAGAAACACATGAAAATGCATGTACGGCGTGCGCCGTGACCCTGCCAGCGCAGCCGAGCCTTTTGGGTGAGTCTGCCTCGATTCTGATGAAAAGCCACTAGTTGGGGCCCAATAACACTGAAATTGACAGAAACACATGAAAATGCATGTACGGCGTGCGCCGTGACCCTGCGCAGCCGAGCCTTTGGGGTGAGTCTGCATCGGTTCTGATGAAAAGCCACTAGTTTGGGCCCAATAACACTGAAATTGACAGAAACACATGAAAATGCATGTACGGTGTGCGCCGTGACCCTGCCAGCGCAGCCGAGCCTTTTGGGTGAGTCTGCATCGGTTCTGATGAAAAGCCACTAGTTTGGGCTCAATAACACTGAAATTGACAGAAACACATGAAAATGCATGTACGGCGTGCGTCGTGACCCTGCCAGCGCAGCCAAGCTTTTTGGATGAGTCTGCATCGGTTCTGATGAAAAGCCACTAGTTTGGGCCCAATAACACTGAAATTGACAGAAACACATGAAAATGCATGTACGGCGTGCGCCGTGACCCTGCGCAGCCGAGCCTTTGGGGTGAGTCTGCATCGGTTCTGATGAAAAGCCACTAGTTTGGGCCCAATAACACTGAAATTGACAGAAACACATGAAAATGCATGTACGGTGTGCGCCGTGACCCTGCCAGCGCAGCCGAGCCTTTTGGGTGAGTCTGCATCGGTTCTGATGAAAAGCCACTAGTTTGGGCCCAATAACACTGAAATTGACAGAAACACATGAAAATGCATGTACGGCGTGCGTCGTGACCCTGCCAGCGCAGCCAAGCTTTTTGGATGAGTCTGCATCGGTTCTGATGAAAAGCCACTAGTTTGGGCCCAATAACACTAAAATTGACAGAAACACATGAAAATGCATGTACGGCGTGCGCCGTGACCCTGCCAGCGCAGCCGAGCCTTTTGGGTGAGTCTGCATTGGTTCTGATGAAAAGCGACTGGTTTGGGCCCAATAACACTGAAATTGACAGAAACACATGAAAATGCATGTACGGCGTGCGCCGTGACCCTGCGCAGCCAAGCCTTTGGGGTGAGTCTGCATCAGTTCTGATGAAAAGCCACTAGTTTGGGCCCAATAACACTGAAATTGACAGAAACACATGAAAATGCATGTACGGTGTGCGCCGTGACCCTGCCAGCGCAGCCGAGCCTATTGGGTGAGTCTGCATCGGTTCTGATGAAAAGCCACTAGTTTGGGCTCAATAACACTGAAATTGACAGAAACACATGAAAATGCATGTACGGCGTGCGTCGTGACCCTGCCAGCGCAGCCAAGCTTTTTGGATGAGTCTGCATCGGTTCTGATGAAAAGCCACTAGTTTGGGCCCAATAACACTGAAATTGACAGAAACACATGAAAATGCATGTACGGCGTGCGCCGTTACCCTGCCAGCGCAGCCGAGCCTTTTGGGTGAGTCTGCATCGGTTCTGATGAAAAGCCACTAGTTTGGGCCCAATAACACTGAAATTGACAGAAACACATGAAAATGCATGTACGGCGTGCGCCGTGACCCTGCGCAGCCGAGCCTTTGGGGTGAGTCTGCATCGGTTCTGATGAAAAGCCACTAGTTTGGGCCCAATAACACTGAAATTGACAGAAACACATGAAAATGCATGTACGGTGTGCGCCGTGACCCTGCCAGCGCAGCCGAGCCTTTTGGGTGAGTCTGCATCGGTTCTGATGAAAAGCCACTAGTTTGGGCTCAATAACACTGAAATTGACAGAAACACATGAAAATGCATGTACGGCGTGCGTCGTGACCCTGCCAGCGCAGCCAAGCTTTTTGGATGAGTCTGCATCGGTTCTGATGAAAAGCCACTAGTTTGGGCTCAATAACACTGAAATTGACAGAAACACATGAAAATGCATGTACGGCGTGCGCCGTGACCCTGCGCAGCCGAGCCTTTGGGGTGAGTCTGCATCGGTTCTGATGAAAAGCCACTAGTTTGGGCCCAATAACACTGAAATTGACAGAAACACATGAAAATGCATGTACGGTGTGCGCCGTGACCCTGCCAGCGCAGCCGAGCCTTTTGGGTGAGTCTGCATCGGTTCTGATGAAAAGCCACTAGTTTGGGCTCAATAACACTGAAATTGACAGAAACACATGAAAATGCATGTACGGCGTGCGTCGTGACCCTGCCAGCGCAGCCAAGCTTTTTGGATGAGTCTGCATCGGTTCTGATGAAAAGCCACTAGTTTGGGCCCAATAACACTGAAATTGACAGAAACACATGAAAATGCATGTATGGCGTGCGCCGTGACCCTGCCAGCGCAGCCGAGCCTTTGGGGTGAGTCTGCATCGGTTCTGATGAAAAGCCACTAGTTTGGGCCCAATAACACTGAAATTGACAGAAACACATGAAAATGCATGTACGGTGGCGCCGTGACCCTGCCAGCGCAGCCGAGCCTTTTGGGTGAGTCTGCATCGGTTCTGATGAAAAGCCACTAGTTTGGGCCCAATAACACTGAAATTGACAGAAACACATGAAAATGCATGTACGGATTGCGCCGTGACCCTGCCAGCGCAGCCGAGCCTTTTGGGTGAGTCTGCATCGGTTCTGATGAAAAGCCACTAGTTTGGGCCCAATAACACTGAAATTGACAGAAACACATGAAAATGCATGTACGGCGTGCGCCGTGACCCTGCGCAGCCGAGACTTTGGGGTGAGTCTGCATCGGTTCTGATGAAAAGCCACTAGTTTGGGCCCAATAACACTGAAATTGACAGAAACACATGAAAATGCATGTACGGCGTGCGCCGTGACCCTGCGCAGCCGAGCCTTTGGGGTGAGTCTGCATCGGTTCTGATGAAAAGCCACTAGTTTGGGCCCAATAACACTGAAATTGACAGAAACACATGAAAATGCATGTACGGCGTGTGTCGTGACCCTGCCAGCGCAGCCGAGCCTTTTGGGTGAGTCTGCATGGGTTCTGATGAAAAGCCACTAGTTTGGGCCCAATAACACTGAAATTGACAGAAACACATGAAAATGCATGTACGGCGTGCGCCGTGACCCTGCCAGCGCAGCCGAGCCTTTTGGGTAAGTCTGCATCGGTTCTGATGAAAAGCGACTGGTTTGGGCCCAATAACACTGAAATTGACAGAAACACATGAAAATGCATGTACGGCGTGCGCCGTGACCCTGCCAGCGCAGCCGAGCCTTTTGGGTGAGTCTGCATCGATTCTGATGAAAAGCCACTAGTTTGGGCCCAATAACACTGAAATTGACAGAAACACATGAAAATGCATGTACGGTGTGCGCCGTGACCCTGCGCAGCCGAGCCTTTGGGGTGAGTCTGCATCGGTTCTGATGAAAAGCCACTAGTTTGGGCCCAATAACACTGAAATTGACAGAAACACATGAAAATGCATGTACGGCGTGCGCCGTGACCCTGCCAGCGCAGCCGAGCCTTTGGGGTGAGTCTGCATCGGTTCTGATGAAAAGCCACTAGTTTGGGCCCAATAACACTGAAATTGACAGAAACACATGAAAATGCATGTACGGCGTGCGTCGTGACCCTGCCAGCGCAGCCGAGCCTTTTGGGTGAGTCTGCATCGGTTCTGATGAAAAGCCACTAGTTTGGGCCCAATAACACTGAAATTGACAGAAACACATGAAAATGCATGTACGGCGTGCGCCGTGACCCTGCCAGCGCAGCCGAGCCTTTTGGGTGAGTCTGCATCGGTTCTGATGAAAAGCCACTGGTTTGGGCCCAATAACACTGAAATTGACAGAAACACATGAAAATGCATGTACGGCGTGCGCCGTGACCCTGCCAGCGCAGCCGAGCCTTTTGGGTGAGTCTGCATCGGTTCTGATGAAAAGCGACTGGTTTGGGCCCAATAACACTGAAATTGACAGAAACACATGAAAGTGCATGTACGGCGTGCGCCGTGACCCTGCCAGCGCAGCCGAGCCTTTGGGGTGAGTCTGCATCGGTTCTGATGAAAAGCCACTAGTTTGGGCCCAATAACACTGAAATTGACAGAAACACATGAAAATGCATGTACGGCGTGCGTCGTGACCCTGCCAGCGCAGCCGAGCCTTTTGGGTGAGTCTGCATCGGTTCTGATGAAAAGCCACTAGTTTGGGCCCAATAACACTGAAATTGACAGAAACACATGAAAATGCATGTACGGCGTGCGCCGTGACCCTGCCAGCGCAGCCGAGCCTTTTGGGTGAGTCTGCATCGGTTCTGATGAAAAGCCACTGGTTTGGGCCCAATAACACTGAAATTGACAGAAACACATGAAAATGCATGTACGGCGTGCGCCGTGACCCTGCCAGCGCAGCCGAGCCTTTTGGGTGAGTCTGCATCGGTTCTGATGAAAAGCGACTGGTTTGGGCCCAATAACACTGAAATTGACAGAAACACATGAAAGTGCATGTACGGCGTGCGCCGTGACCCTGCCAGCGCAGCCGAGCCTTTGGGGTGAGTCTGCATCGGTTCTGATGAAAAGCCACTAGTTTGGGCCCAAAAACACTGAAATTGACAGAAACACATGAAAATGCATGTACGGCGTGCGCCGTGACCCTGCCAGCGCAGCCGAGCCTTTTGGGTGAGTCTGCATCGGTTCTGATGAAAAGCCACTAGTTTGGGCTCAATAACACTGAAATTGACAGAAACACATGAAAATGCATGTACGGCGTGCGTCGTGACCCTGCCAGCGCAGCCAAGCTTTTTGGATGAGTCTGCATCGGTTCTGATGAAAAGCCACTAGTTTGGGCCCAATAACACTGAAATTGACAGAAACACATGAAAATGCATGTACGGCATGCGCCGTGACCCTGCCAGCGCAGCCGAGCCTTTGGGGTGAGTCTGCATCGGTTCTGATGAAAAGCCACTAGTTTGGGCCCAATAACACTGAAATTGACAGAAACACATGAAAATGCATGTACGGTGGCGCCGTGACCCTGCCAGCGCAGCCGAGCCTTTTGGGTGAGTCTGCATCGGTTCTGATGAAAAGCCACTAGTTTGGGCCCAATAACACTGAAATTGACAGAAACACATGAAAATGCATGTACGGATTGCGCCGTGACCCTGCCAGCGCAGCCGAGCCTTTTGGGTGAGTCTGCATCGGTTCTGATGAAAAGCCACTAGTTTGGGCCCAATAACACTGAAATTGACAGAAACACATGAAAATGCATGTACGGCGTGCGCCATTACCCTGCCAGCGCAGCCGAGCCTTTTGGGTGAGTCTGCATCGGTTCTGATGAAAAGCCACTAGTTTGGGCCCAATAACACTGAAATTGACAGAAACACATGAAAATGCATGTACGGCGTGCGCCGTGACCCTGCGCAGCCGAGCCTTTGGGGTGAGTCTGCATCGGTTCTGATGAAAAGCCACTAGTTTGGGCCCAATAACACTGAAATTGACAGAAACACATGAAAATGCATGTACGGTGTGCGCCGTGACCCTGCCAGCGCAGCCGAGCCTTTTGGGTGAGTCTGCATCGGTTCTGATGAAAAGCCACTAGTTTGGGCTCAATAACACTGAAATTGACAGAAACACATGAAAATGCATGTACGGCGTGCGCCGTTACCCTGCCAGCGCAGCCGAGCCTTTTGGGTGAGTCTGCATCGGTTCTGATGAAAAGCCACTAGTTTGGGCCCAATAACACTGAAATTGACAGAAACACATGAAAATGCATGTACGGCGTGCGCCGTGACCCTGCGCAGCCGAGCCTTTGGGGTGAGTCTGCATCGGTTCTGATGAAAAGCCACTAGTTTGGGCCCAATAACACTGAAATTGACAGAAACACATGAAAATGCATGTACGGCGTGCGCCGTGACCCTGCGCAGCCGAGCCTTTGGGGTGAGTCTGCATCGGTTCTGATGAAAAGCGACTGGTTTGGGCCCAATAACACTGAAATTGACAGAAACACATGAAAATGCATGTACGGCGTGCGCCGTGACCCTGCCAGCGCAGCCGAGCCTTTGGGGTGAGTCTGCATCGGTTCTGATGAAAAGCCACTAGTTTGGGCCCAAAAACACTGAAATTGACAGAAACACATGAAAATGCATGTACGGCGTGCGCCGTGACCCTGCCAGCGCAGCCGAGCCTTTTGGGTGAGTCTGCATCGGTTCTGATGAAAAGCCACTAGTTTGGGCCCAATAACACTGAAATTGACAGAAACACATGAAAATGCATGTACGGCGTGCGCCGTTACCCTGCCAGCGCAGCCGAGCCTTTTGGGTGAGTCTGCATCGGTTCTGATGAAAAGCCACTAGTTTGGGCCCAATAACACTGAAATTGACAGAAACACATGAAAATGCATGTACGGCGTGCGCCGTTACCCTGCCAGCGCAGCCGAGCCTTTTGGGTGAGTCTGCATCGGTTCTGATGAAAAGCCACTAGTTTGGGCCCAATAACACTGAAATTGACAGAAACACATGAAAATGCATGTACGGCGTGCGCCGTGACCCTGCGCAGCCGAGCCTTTGGGGTGAGTCTGCATCGGTTCTGATGAAAAGCCACTAGTTTGGGCCCAATAACACTGAAATTGACAGAAACACATGAAAATGCATGTACGGCGTGCGCCGTGACCCTGCCAGCGCAGCCGAGCCTTTTTAGTCTAGTAGGAAGGGGGGGTTCCCATGCACCCCACTGATATATTTTTCTAACTTAGTTTTTTGTAATCCTCAAGGTATCTAGTAAACAAATTTTCATGTTCCCAATTCGAAATATTGTCCCATCGGTCCGTTTGGCGGCCATTTTTACGGCCATCTTGGATTTCTGGCGGAAATTGAAAATTGACATAACTTTTGAACAAGACATCATACAGAGACAAATGACCCCATTTTTCTATATAATTTTGGCATGAGGAATTGATTGAGATGGTTATTGTAGTGATTTTATCAAGTTTGGTATATTAAAACTCGAAAAATAAGAAAGAAGTTTGTATAATTTACACTCAAAATCTTGCAAAATGACTGTCTACATATGGGTGTACATATGACACTTGATAAATATATACACAGTGTTATTACACATCTTGACATAAAGAATAATTACTAAATAATGTGATTTAATAAAATTTATTAAGCATTTTATGGGTCCAAATACCACTTTTGTTCATGTTCCACAACTGTGGTCTTAATGTTGAGATACATAAAAATGAGCTAATTCAATTACAATATGACATTATTTCAAATGAAATATTTTCATATAAATATCACTTTAAACCATATTAAAATTCTTTCTTTTTGTTTAATGATTATTTATATGATTTTTTCACCCTCACTTCTGAGTCTTTACAGCAACGCTGAACAAATGACATAGTAAAAGTTCTATCTCACACAGGCTCCGCCCTCTACTGGACTCTATAGGTAATACTCCTCCCCAATCACACACACACACACACACACAATTGCTCACTGAAATTTGTACGTAGCCAGCCAATCAGGACGCACCTACCGATTCAAATATCCTGCACCCTATATAAGCAGTGTCTAGCTACCGCATCTTCTTTTCTTCAGCAACGGCGAATCAGCTCACTTATCTCTCTTCTCCAGGGATGGAGTCGCCCGTACATGCTCGTTCCTCCCGTCGTGCCTTGGTCTCATCTCCGCCGGGCATCACTTCCCACTTTGAGTACCTCGGGTGGGACTACACAGAGAGTGGCATGATACAGCCACCGCCCTGCGTATTCTGCTGAGCACTTCCTCCAGATCTATGCCAGAAACGGTGGGAACATTTTCGACGATGTGGTGTCCCATTCCGCTGTGACGAGAAATGGCATCACAGCTGCGTGTTATCGGAGTGGATGGACAAAACACTGAGACTGGGTTATTCTCTCTAGTTCTGCTGTGTTCCTCCTCCATATTTGGGCATCAAGGAAATAAATCTATTCTCTCAAGAGGAAATAGATTTTCTCTTCGATGAGATCCAGCACCTGTTATCAAAACAAGATGTCGGTCATTCCCACTCATGACAGACAGAAGGGGTTTTACTCTGCGTATTTCCTTTGTTCCCAAGAAGATGGGATGTTTCAAACCCATTTTGGATCTCCGCATTCTGAACCAATACATTGGCAAAGACGTTCCACATGCTGACCATGAAGAGATTGCTGGAACTGATTCAATCAGGCAACTGGTTCACCACCATCAACCTGAAAGGTGTTTATTTTCATGTCAAGGTGGCACTGAAACACAGGAAGTTCCTGTGTTTTGCCTTCCAGGGGATAGCCTACGAGTACAACAGGCTGCCGTTCGACTACTCCCCATCTCCCCGCACGTTCAGCAAGTGTGTGGACACAGCGCTGCAACTGCTCTGCAACTGTGGTGAGGGTCGTCTTCTATTTAGATAACCTCATTGTCATGGCCAGGTCCAGAGGATGGGCCATTTTCCACACAGCCAGATTAGTGTTGCACCTAACTCAGTTAGGCTTTGCCATCAACTGGAAGAAGAGTGCCAGATTCGGCCAGGCTGCGGGCTGTTCTGTCATAACCCAGATGGACGGCACTGCAGTGGCAGTTCAGACTGTGGCGGTGACAGCTTTGACTGTCATGCAGGCATTGGGGCTCATGGCAGCGGGCCATCGAGTCGTTCCACTGGAGCTCCTGCACATATGCTGCCTGCAATGGTGGTTCAGGGTAGACTGTGAGAACAGACAACTGACTACATCAACAGGCAGGGGGTCCGGTCCGCAGCCCTGTTGTAGATAGTGGAGAACCTGTTGGTGTGGGGCTCAGAACACCTTCTGTCTCTGAGAGCCCTCCACGCTCCGCATCTGGTGAACAGGGGCACTGACGTCATGTTGAGGGGCAGCCCTCTGCTGGACGAGGTGGTGCAGCAGTTTTGGAACTAGTTTTGGAGAGTGGAAGTGGACCTGTTCGCCAGTGGAAACAACACCTGCTGTCTGCTCTGGTTTTTCCTGACACCGCAGGATGAACCACCCTTGGGGGTTGACAGGGGCACCGTGGTATGCAGAGATGACCCAGATGTTGGCGGCCCAGCCCTGGTCTATTCCCCAGGTGTGGGGGGCTTTGGCCCAGGAGGTGGGCTCAATAGGCGTGCTGCCCATGTTAGGCCAACCTCTCCGGGCTTGGCTCCTGAGAGGGATAGGCTGATGAGGGCTGGACTTTAAAGAGCATGGTCTAGACTTGCTCCATGTGAAAGGTGCCCTGAGATGACTTTTGTTGTGATTTGGCGCTATATAAATAAATTGAATTGAAATTGAATTGACTGTCTGCACAGGTTGTGCAGACTATCCAGGCAGCGAGAGCAGGATCCACTATTGCTTGCTACAAGGCAAAATGGTTGGGATTCCAACGCTGGTGCGAGGAGAGGAGGCTGGACCCCCTGACGTACAGTGGAAGAGGTCCTTTCCTTTCTACAATATCTGGGTGATAAGGGGCTGTCTCATGCCACTGTTGAAGTGTATTCAGCAGCTGTTTCCTCCTCTCATGAGGGGTTGGGCAACAGACCTGTCTTCGCCCAACTCTTCATGAAGCGTTTCATGCAAGGAGTCAGGAGACATTGGCCAGTGAGGCGTGTCTCCACTCCTCAGTGGGAACTGCCGGTGTTGCTCGAGGCCTAGTGAGTGATCCCTGTGAGCCTCTGGAGCGCTCCTCTTTAAAGGTGTGGTTATTCAAGACAGCTTTGCTGCTTGCACTGACTTCAAGTGAGTGAGTGAGTTGTGCACCCTGTCGGTTCACCTTAGCTGTTTGCTGCTTGGTGTCTGCTTCTTTGCCTGACTACCGGATACGTATATGCAAATTTCAGTGAGCGACTGTGTGCCTGTGATTGGCGAGGAGTATTACCCATGGAGTCCAGTAGTGGCCTGTGCATTGCATTTATCTGCAATATTAGCAGTTTGGTATATATAGAGGATTTCCCATATATTCATTTCTTTGTGGTGGCCCGCCACAATATCAACATTGACCACCACATATTGATTATCTTTTCTTTTTTTTAACCATTTAAAATGGGTAAAATCTTATTTCATAGTAGAGCTGCATTAGGGGTGTGCCCGAATACAAATACAACCTATCCCAACCTATCCCATCCCAACCCTCATGATCCTGGACAAGGCTGGGAGAAGACTGAAGAGGGTAGTTTGGAACCAGTGTGGTCTTGTGGCCCTATCCTCCCCTCTTCCCTCATTGACTTACTAGAGAAAACTGCTGAGGAGGTGGAGGAGAGTGAAGAAGAGGAAGAGGAGCAAGAGATTGACTATGAAGAGCTTCTTAATGATGACGACTAAATATAGCACAGCACGATGAAAAAGTAGCATTGCTTAGCACCTCTGTCGCTTGTTCTGTCATGAAAGATTATACTAGGAGTGGAACACCTTCCTTTTATTTACTTGACTTATTTAACTCATATTTTGTTATTTTTCCCTACTCACTGTCAATTTTAGCTGACTCCAGAGTTTGTGTGGACCGTATAGTTTGGTATACATGTAGACATTGTATTTTGCAAGATTTTGAGTGTAAATTATACAGAATTTTTTCTTATTTTTTATTTTTAATGTACCAAACTTATTAAAATCATTACAATAACCATCTCAATCAATTCCTCATGCCAAAATTATATAGAAAAATGGGGTCATTTGTCTCTGCATGATGTCTGGTTCGAAAGTTATGTCGATTTTCAATTTTTGTCGGAACTCCTATGTGGCCGCCAAGATGGCCGCTAAGATGGCCGCGAACCGGACCCATGGGACAATATTTCGCGTTGGGAACATGAAAATTTGTTTACTAGACACCTTGAGGATTACAAAAAACCAAGTTAGAAAAATATATCAGTCGGGTGCATGGGGACCCCCCCTTCCTACTAGACTATTTGGGTGAGTCTGCATCGGTTCTGATGAAAAGCCACTAGTTTGGGCCCAATAACACTGAAATTGACAGAAACACATGAAAATGCATGTACGGCGTGCGCCGTTACCCTGCCAGCGCAGCCGAGCCTTTTGGGTGAGTCTGCATCGGTTCTGATGAAAAGCCACTAGTTTGGGCCCAATAACACTGAAATTGACAGAAACACATGAAAATGCATGTACGGCGTGCGCCGTTACCCTGCCAGCGCAGCTGAGCCTTTTGGGTGAGTCTGCATCGGTTCTGATGAAAAGCCACTAGTTTGGGCCCAATAACACTGAAATTGACAGAAACACATGAAAATGCATGTACGGCGTGCGCCGTTACCCTGCCAGCGCAGCTGAGCCTTTTGGGTGAGTCTGCATCGGTTCTGATGAAAAGCCACTAGTTTGGGCCCAATAACACTGAAATTGACAGAAACACATGAAAATGCATGTACGGCGTGCGCCGTGACCCTGCGCAGCCGAGCCTTTGGGGTGAGTCTGCATCGGTTCTGATGAAAAGCCACTAGTTTGGGCCCAATAACACTGAAATTGACAGAAACACATGAAAATGCATGTACGGCGTGCGCCGTGACCCTGCGCAGCCGAGCCTTTGGGGTGAGTCTGCATCGGTTCTGATGAAAAGCGACTGGTTTGGGCCCAATAACACTGAAATTGACAGAAACACATGAAAGTGCATGTACGGCGTGCGCCGTGACCCTGCCAGCGCAGCCGAGCCTTTGGGGTGAGTCTGCATCGGTTCTGATGAAAAGCCACTAGTTTGGGCCCAAAAACACTGAAATTGACAGAAACACATGAAAATGCATGTACGGCGTGCGCCGTGACCCTGCCAGCGCAGCCGAGTCTTTTGGGTGAGTCTGCATCGGTTCTGATGAAAAGCCACTAGTTTGGGCCCAATAACACTGAAATTGACAGAAACACATGAAAATGCATGTACGGCGTGCGCCGTTACCCTGCCAGCGCAGCCGAGCCTTTTGGGTGAGTCTGCATCGGTTCTGATGAAAAGCCACTAGTTTGGGCCCAATAACACTGAAATTGACAGAAACACATGAAAATGCATGTACGGCGTGCGCCGTGACCCTGCGCAGCCGAGCCTTTGGGGTGAGTCTGCATCGGTTCTGATGAAAAGCCACTAGTTTGGGCCCAATAACACTGAAATTGACAGAAACACATGAAAATGCATGTACGGCGTGCGCCGTGACCCTGCGCAGCCGAGCCTTTGGGGTGAGTCTGCATCGGTTCTGATGAAAAGCCACTAGTTTGGGCCCAATAACACTGAAATTGACAGAAACACATGAAAATGCATGTACGGCGTGCGCCGTTACCCTGCCAGCGCAGCCGAGCCTTTTGGGTGAGTCTGCATCGGTTCTGATGAAAAGCCACTAGTTTGGGCCCAATAACACTGAAATTGACAGAAACACATGAAAATGCATGTACGGCGTGCGCCGTTACCCTGCGCAGCCGAGCCTTTGGGGTGAGTCTGCATCGGTTCTGATGAAAAGCCACTAGTTTGGGCCCAATAACACTGAAATTGACAGAAACACATGAAAATGCATGTACAGTGTGCGCCGTGACCCTGCCAGCGCAGCCGAGCCTTTTGGGTGAGTCTGCATCGGTTCTGATGAAAAGCCACTAGTTTGGGCTCAATAACACTGAAATTGACAGAAACACATGAAAATGCATGTACGGCGTGCGCCATTACCCTGCCAGCGCAGCCGAGCCTTTGGGGTGAGTCTGCATCGGTTCTGATGAAAAGCCACTAGTTTGGGCCCAATAACACTGAAATTGACAGAAACACATGAAAATGCATGTACGGCGTGCGCCGTGACCCTGCGCAGCCGAGCCTTTGGGGTGAGTCTGCATCGGTTCTGATGAAAAGCCACTAGTTTGGGCCCAATAACACTGAAATTGACAGAAACACATGAAAATGCATGTACGGCGTGCGCCGTGACCCTGCGCAGCCGAGCCTTTGGGGTGAGTCTGCATCGGTTCTGATGAAAAGCGACTGGTTTGGGCCCAATAACACTGAAATTGACAGAAACACATGAAAGTGCATGTACGGCGTGCGCCGTGACCCTGCCAGCGCAGCCGAGCCTTTGGGGTGAGTCTGCATCGGTTCTGATGAAGAGCCACTAGTTTGGGCCCAATAACACTGAAATTGACAGAAACACATGAAAATGCATGTACGGCGTGCGTCGTGACCCTGCCAGCGCAGCCGAGCCTTTTGGGTGAGTCTGCATCGGTTCTGATGAAAAGCCACTAGTTTGGGCCCAATAACACTGAAATTGACAGAAACACATGAAAATGCATGTACGGCGTGCGCCGTGACCCTGCCAGCGCAGCCGAGCCTTTTGGGTGAGTCTGCATCGGTTCTGATGAAAAGCCACTAGTTTGGGCCCAATAACACTGAAATTGACAGAAACACATGAAAATGCATGTACGGCGTGCGCCGTTACCCTGCCAGCGCAGCCGAGTCTTTTGGGTGAGTCTGCATCGGTTCTGATGAAAAGCCACTAGTTTGGGCCCAATAACACTGAAATTGACAGAAACACATGAAAATGCATGTACGGCGTGCGCCGTGACCCTGCCAGCGCAGCCGAGCCTTTTGGGTGAGTCTGCATCGGTTCTGATGAAAAGCGACTGGTTTGGGCCCAATAACACTGAAATTGACAGAAACACATGAAAATGCATGTACGGCGTGCGCCGTGACCCTGCCAGCGCAGCCGAGCCTTTGGGGTGAGTCTGCATCGGTTCTGATGAAAAGCCACTAGTTTGGGCCCAAAAACACTGAAATTGACAGAAACACATGAAAATGCATGTACGGCGTGCGCCGTGACCCTGCCAGCGCAGCCGAGCCTTTTGGGTGAGTCTGCATCGGTTCTGATGAAATGCCACTAGTTTGGGCTCAATAACACTGAAATTGACAGAAACACATGAAAATGCATGTACGGCGTGCGCCGTGACCCTGCGCAGCCGAGCCTTTGGGGTGAGTCTGCATCGGTTCTGATGAAAAGCCACTAGTTTGGGCCCAATAACACTGAAATTGACAGAAACACATGAAAATGCATGTACGGCGTGCGCCGTGACCCTACGCAGCCGAGCCTTTGGGGTGAGTCTGCATCGGTTCTGATGAAAAGCCACTAGTTTGGGCCCAATAACACTGAAATTGACAGAAACACATGAAAATGCATGTACGGCGTGCGCCGTGACCCTGCCAGCGCAGCCGAGCCTTTTGGGTGAGTCTGCATCGGTTCTGATGAAAAGCCACTAGTTTGGGCCCAATAACACTGAAATTGACAGAAACACATGAAAATGCATGTACGGTGTGCGCCGTGACCCTGCCAGCGCAGCCGAGCCTTTTGGGTGAGTCTGCATCGGTTCTGATGAAAAGCCACTAGTTTGGGCTCAATAACACTGAAATTGACAGAAACACATGAAAATGCATGTACGGCGTGCGCCGTTACCCTGCCAGCGCAGCCGAGCCTTTTGGGTGAGTCTGCATCGGTTCTGATGAAAAGCCACTAGTTTGGGCCCAATAACACTGAAATTGACAGAAACACATGAAAATGCATGTACGGCGTGCGCCGTGACCCTGCGCAGCCGAGCTCTTTGGGGTGAGTCTGCATCGGTTCTGATGAAAAGCCACTAGTTTGGGCCCAATAACACTGAAATTGACAGAAACACATGAAAATGCATGTACGGCGTGCGCCGTGACCCTGCGCAGCCGAGCCTTTGGGGTGATGTCTGCATCGGTTCTGATGAAAAGCGACTGGTTTGGGCCCAATAAACACTGAAATTGACAGAAACCACATGAAAATGCATGTACGGCGTGCGCCGTGACCCTGCCAGCGCAGCCGAGCCTTTGGGGTGAGTCTGCATCGGTTCTGATGAAAAGCCACTAGTTTGGGCCCAAAAACACTGAAATTGACAGAAACACATGAAAATGCATGTACGGCGTGCGCCGTGACCCTGCCAGCGCAGCCGAGCCTTTTGGGTGAGTCTGCATCGGTTCTGATGAAAAAGCCACTAGTTTGGGCCCCAATAAACACTGAAATTGACAGAAAACACATGAAAAATGCATGTACGGCCGTGCGCCGTTACCCTGCCAGCGCAGCCGAGCCTTTTGGGTGAGTCTGCATCGGTTCTGATGAAAAGCCACTAGTTTGGGCCCAATAACACTGAAATTGACAGAAACACATGAAAATGCATGTACGGCGTGCGCCGTTACCCTGCCAGCGCAGCCGAGCCTTTTGGGTGAGTCTGCATCGGTTCTGATGAAAAGCCACTAGTTTGGGCCCAATAACACTGAAATTGACAGAAACACATGAAAATGCATGTACGGCGTGCGCCGTGACCCTGCGCAGCCGAGCCTTTGGGGTGAGTCTGCATCGGTTCTGATGAAAAAGCCACTAGTTTGGGCCCAATAACACTGAAATTGACAGAAACACATGAAAATGCATGTACGGCGTGCGCCGTGACCCTGCCAGCGCAGCCGAGCCTTTTTAGTCTAGTAGGAAGGGGGGGGTTCCCATGCACCCCACTGATATATTTTTCTAACTTAGTTTTTTGTAATCCTCAAGGTATCTAGTAAACAAATTTTCATGTTCCCAATTCGAAATATTGTCCCCATCGGTCCGTTTGGCGGGCCATTTTTACGGCCATCTTGGATTTCTGGGCGGAAATTGAAAATTGACATAACTTTTGAACAAGACATCATACAGAGACAAATGACCCCATTTTTTCTATATAATTTTGGCATGAGGAATTGATTGAGATGGTTATTGTAGTGATTTTATCAAGTTTTGGTATATTAAAACTCGAAAAATAAGAAAGAAGTTTGTATAATTTACACTCAAAATCTTGCAAAATGGACTGTCTACATATGGGTGTACATATGACACTTGATAAATATATACACAGTGTTATTACACATCTTGACATAAAGAATAATTACTAAATAATGTGATTTAATAAAATTTATTAAGCATTTTATGGGTCCAAATACCACTTTTGTTCATGTTCCACAACTGTGGTCTTAATGTTGAGATACATAAAAATGAGCTAATTCAATTACAATATGACATTATTTCAAATGAAATATTTTCATATAAATATCACTTTAAACCATATTAAAATTCTTTCTTTTTGTTTAATGATTATTTATATGATTTTTTCACCCTCACTTCTGAGTCTTTACAGCAACGCTGAACAAATGACATAGTAAAAGTTCTATCTCACACAGGCTCCGCCCTCTACTGGACTCTATAGGTAATACTCCTCCCCAATCACCACACACACACACACACACAATTGCTCACTGAAATTTGTACGTAGCCAGCCAATCAGGACGCACCTACCGATTCAAATATCCCTGCACCCCTAGTATAAGCAGTGTCTAGCTACCGCATCTTCTTTTCTTCAGCAACGGCGAATCAGCTCACTTATCTCTCTTCTCCAGGGATGGAGTCGCCCGTACATGCTCGTTCCTCCCGTCGTGCCTTGGTCTCATCTCCGCCGGGCATCACTTCCCACTTTGAGTACCTCGGGTGGGACTACACAGAGAGTGGCATGATACAGCCACCGCCCTGCGTATTCTGCTGAGCACTTCCTCCAGATCTATGCCAGAAACGGTGGGAACATTTTCGACGATGTGGTGTCCCATTCCGCTGTGACGAGAAATGGCATCACAGCTGCGTGTTATCGGAGTGGATGGACAAAAACACTGAGACTGGGTTATTCTCTCTAGTTCTGCTGTGTTCCTCCTCCATATTTGGGCATCAAGGAAATAAATCTATTCTCTCAAGAGGAAATAGATTTTCTCTTCGATGAGATCCAGCACCTGTTATCAAAACAAGATGTCGGTCATTCCCACTCATGACAGACAGAAGGGGTTTTACTCTGCGTATTTCCTTTGTTCCCAAGAAGATGGGATGTTTCAAACCCATTTTGGATCTCCGCATTCTGAACCAATACATTGGCAAAGACGTTCCACATGCTGACCATGAAGAGATTGCTGGAACTGATTCAATCAGGCAACTGGTTCACCACCATCAACCTGAAAGGTGTTTATTTTCATGTCAAGGTGCACTGAAACACAGGAAGTTCCTGTGTTTTGCCTTCCAGGGGATAGCCTACGAGTACAACAGGCTGCCGTTCGACTACTCCCCATCTCCCCCGCACGTTCAGCAAGTGTGTGGACACAGCGCTGCAACTGCTCTGCAACTGTGGTGAGGGTCGTCTTCTATTTAGATAACCTCATTGTCATGGCCAGGTTCCAGAGGATGGGGCCATTTTCCACACGAGCCAGATTAGTGTTGCACCTAACTCAGTTAGGCTTTGCCATCAACTGGAAGAAGAGTGCCAGATTCGGCCAGGCTGCGGGCTGTTCTGTCATAACCCAGATGGACGGCACTGCAGTGGCAGTTCAGACTGTGGCGGTGACAGCTTTGACTGTCATGCAGGCATTGGGGCTCATGGCAGCGGGCCATCGAGTCGTTCCCACTGGAGCTCCTGCACATATGCTGCCTGCAATGGTGGTTCAGGGTAGACTGTGAGAACAGACAACTGACTACATCAACAGGCAGGGGGTCCGGTCCGCAGCCCTGTTGTAGATAGTGGAGAACCTGTTGGTGTGGGGCTCAGAACACCTTCTGTCTCTGAGAGCCCTCCACGCTCCGCATCTGGTGAACAGGGGCACTGACGTCATGTTGAGGGGCAGCCCTCTGCTGGACGAGGTGGTGCAGCAGTTTTGGAACTAGTTTTGGAGAGTGGAAGTGGACCTGTTCGCCAGTGGAAACAACACCTGCTGTCTGCTCTGGTTTTTTCCTGACACCGCAGGATGAACCACCCTTGGGGGTTGACAGGGGGCACCGTGGTATGCAGAGATGACCCAGATGTTGGCGGCCCAGCCCTGGTCTATTCCCCAGGTGTGGGGGGCTTTGGCCCAGGAGGTGGGCTCAATAGGCGTGCTGCCCATGTTAGGCCAAACCTCTCCGGGCTTGGCTCCTGAGAGGGATAGGCTGATGAGGGCTGGACTTTAAAGAGCATGGTCTAGGACTTGCTCCATGTGAAAGGTGCCCTGAGATGACTTTTGTTGTGATTTGGCGCTATATAAATAAATTGAATTGAAATTGAATTGACTGTCTGCACAGGTTTGTGCAGACTATCCAGGCAGCGAGAGCAGGATCCACTATTGCTTGCTACAAGGCAAAATGGTTGGGATCCAACGCTGGTGCGAGGAGAGGAGGCTGGACCCCCTGACGTACAGTGGAAGAGGTCCTTTCCTTTCTACAATATCTGGGTGATAAGGGGCTGTCTCATGCC
>NW_024757910.1:0-56940 GCF_910596095.1 Thunnus maccoyii | reverse complement strand
CCGTACATGCATTTTCATGTGTTTCTGTCAATTTCAGTGTTATTGGGCCCAAACTAGTGGCTTTTCATCAGAACCGATGCAGACTCACCCCAAAGGCTCGGCTGCGCAGGGTCACGGCGCACGCCGTACATGCATTTTCATGTGTTTCTGTCAATTTCAGTGTTATTGGGCCCAAACTAGTGGCTTTTCATCAGAACCGATGCAGACTCACCCAAAGGCTCGGCTGCGCTGGCAGGGTCACGACGCACGCCGTACATGCATTTTCATGTGTTTCTGTCAATTTCAGTGTTTTTGGGCCCAAACTAGTGGCTTTTCATCAGAACCGATGCAGACTCACCCAAAAGGCTCGGCTGCGCTGGCACGGTCACGACGCACGCCGTACATGCATTTTCATGTGTTTCTGTCAATTTCAGTGTTTTTGGGCCCAAACTAGTGGCTTTTCATCAGAACCGATGCAGACTCACCCAAAAGGCTCGGCTGCGCTGGCAGGGTCACGGCGCACGCCGTACATGCATTTTCATGTGTTTCTGTCAATTTCAGTGTTATTGGGCCCAAACTAGTGGCTTTTCATCAGAACCGATGCAGACTCACCCAAAGGCTCGGCTGCGCTGGCAGGATCACGGCGCACGCCGTACATGCAATTTTCATGTGTTTCTGTCAATTTCAGTGTTTTTGGGCCCAAACTAGTGGCTTTTCATCAGAACCGATGCAGACTCACCCAAAAGGCTCGGCTGCGCTGGCAGGGTCACGACGCACGCCGTACATGCATTTTCATGTGTTTCTGTCAATTTCAGTGTTTTTGGGCCCAAACTAGTGGCTTTTCATCAGAACCGATGCAGACTCACCCAAAAGGCTCGGCTGCACTGGCAGGGTCACGGCGCACGCCGTACATGCATTTTCATGTGTTTCTGTCAATTTCAGTGTTATTGGGCCAAAACTAGTGGCTTTTCATCAGAACCGATGCAGACTCACCCCAAAGGCTCGGCTGCGCAGGGTCACGGCGCACGCCGTACATGCATTTTCATGTGTTTCTGTCAATTTCAGTGTTATTGGGCCCAAACTAGTGGCTTTTCATCAGAACCGATGCAGACTCACCCAAAAGGCTCGGCTGCGCTGGCAGGGTCACGGCGCACACCGTACATGCATTTTCATGTGTTTCTGTCAATTTCAGTGTTATTGGGCCCAAACTAGTGGCTTTTCATCAGAACCGATGCAGACTCACCCTAAAGGCTCGGCTGCGCTGGCAGGGTCACGGCGCACACCGTACATGCATTTTCATGTGTTTCTGTCAATTTCAGTGTTATTGGGCCCAAACTAGTGGCTTTTCATCAGAACCGATGCAGACTCACCCCAAAGGCTCGGCTGCGCAGGGTCACGGCGCACGCCGTACATGCATTTTCATGTGTTTCTGTCAATTTCAGTGTTATTGGGCCCAAACTAGTGGCTTTTCATCAGAACCGATGCAGACTCACCCAAAAGGCTCGGCTGCGCTGGCAGGGTCACGGCGCACACCGTACATGCATTTTCATGTGTTTCTGTCAATTTCAGTGTTATTGGGCCCAAACTAGTGGCTTTTCATCAGAACCGATGCAGATTCAACCAAAAGGTTCGGCTGCGCTGGCAGGGTCACGGCGCACGCCGTATATGCATTTTCATGTGTTTCTGTCAATTTCAGTGTTATTGGGCCCAAACTAGTGGCTTTTCATCAGAACCGATGCAGACTCACCCAAAAGGCTCGGCTGCGCTGGCAGGGTCACGGCGCACGCCGTACATGTATTTTCATGTGTTTCTGTCAATTTCAGTGTTATTGGGCCCAAACTAGTGGCTTTTCATCAGAACCGATGCAGACTCACCCAAAAGGCTCGGCTGCGCTGGCAGGGTCACGGCGCACGCCGTACCTGCATTTTCATGTGTTTCTGTCAATTTCAGTGTTATTGGGCCCAAACTAGTGGCTTTTCATCAGAACCGATGCAGACTCACCCAAAAGGCTCGGCTGCGCTGGCAGGGTCACGACGCACGCCGTACATGCATTTTCATGTGTTTCTGTCAATTTCAGTGTTTTTGGGCCCAAACTAGTGGCTTTTCATCAGAACCGATGCAGACTCACCCCAAAGGCTCGGCTGCGCAGGGTCACGGCGCACGCCGTACATGCATTTTCATGTGTTTCTGTCAATTTCAGTGTTATTGGGCCCAAACTAGTGGCTTTTCATCAGAACCGATGCAGACTCACCCAAAAGGCTCGGCTGCGCTGGCAGGGTCACGGCACACGCCGTACATGTATTTTCATGTGTTTCTGTCAATTTCAGTGTTATTGGGCCCAAACTAGTGGCTTTTCATCAGAACCGATGCAGACTCACCCCAAAGGCTCGGCTGCGCAGCGTCACGGCGCACGCCGTACATGCATTTTCATGTGTTTCTGTCAATTTCAGTGTTATTGGGCCCAAACTAGTGGCTTTTCATCAGAACCGATGCAGATTCAACCAAAAGGTTCGGCTGCGCTGGCAGGGTGACGGCGCACGCCGTACATGCATTTTCATGTGTTTCTGTCAATTTCAGTGTTATTGGGCCCAAACTAGTGGCTTTTCATCAGAACCGATGCAGATTCAACCAAAAGGTTCGGCTGCGCTGGCAGGGTGACGGCGCACGCCGTACATGCATTTTCATGTGTTTCTGTCAATTTCAGTGTTATTGGGCCCAAACTAGTGGCTTTTCATCAGAACCGATGCAGACTCACCCAAAAGGCTCGGCTGCGCTGGCAGGGTCACGGCGCACGCCGTACATGCATTTTCATGTGTTTCTGTCAATTTCAGTGTTATTGGGCCCAAACTAGTGGCTTTTCATCAGAACCGATGCAGACTCACCCAAAAGGCTCGGCTGCGCTGGCAGGGTCACGGCGCACGCCGTTCCTGCATTTTCATGTGTTTCTGTCAATTTCAGTGTTTTTGGGCCCAAACTAGTGGCTTTTCATCAGAACCGATGCAGACTCACCCCAAAGGCTCGGCTGCGCAGGGTCACGGCGCACGCCGTACATGCATTTTCATGTGTTTCTGTCAATTTCAGTGTTATTGGGCCCAAACTAGTGGCTTTTCATCAGAACCGATGCAGACTCACCCAAAAGGCTCGGCTGCGCTGGCAGGGTCACGGCGCACACCGTACATGCATTTTCATGTGTTTCTGTCAATTTCAGTGTTATTGGGCCCAAACTAGTGGCTTTTCATCAGAACCGATGCAGACTCACCCCAAAGGCTCGGCTGCGCAGGGTCACGGCGCACGCCGTACATGCATTTTCATGTGTTTCTGTCAATTTCAGTGTTATTGGGCCCAAACTAGTGGCTTTTCATCAGAACCGATGCAGACTCACCCAAAAGGCTCGGCAGGGTCACGACGCAAGCCGTACATGCATTTCCATGTGTTTCTGTCAATTTCAGTGTTTTTGGGCCCAAACTAGTGGCTTTTCATCAGAACCGATGCAGACTCACCCAAAAGGCTCGGCTGCCCTGGCAGGGTCACGGCGCACGCCGTACATGCATTTTCATGTGTTTCTGTCAATTTCAGTGTTTTTGGGCCCAAACTAGTGGCTTTTCATCAGAACCGATGCAGACTCACCCAAAAGGCTCGGCTGCGCTGGCAGGGTCACGACGCACGCCGTACATGCATTTTCATGTGTTTCTGTCAATTTCAGTGTTTTTGGGCCCAAACTAGTGGCTTTTCATCAGAACCGATGCAGACTCACCCAAAAGGCTCGGCTGCGCTGGCACGGTCACGACGCACGCCGTACATGCATTTTCATGTGTTTCTGTCAATTTCAGTGTTTTTGGGCCCAAACTAGTGGCTTTTCATCAGAACCGATGCAGACTCACCCAAAAGGCTCGGCTGCGCTGGCAGGGTCACGGCGCACGCCGTACATGCATTTTCATGTGTTTCTGTCAATTTCAGTGTTATTGGGCCCAAACTAGTGGCTTTTCATCAGAACCGATGCAGACTCACCCAAAAGGCTCGGCTGCGCTGGCAGGATCACGGCGCACGCCGTACATGCATTTTCATGTGTTTCTGTCAATTTCAGTGTTTTTGGGCCCAAACTAGTGGCTTTTCATCAGAACCGATGCAGACTCACCCAAAAGGCTCGGCTGCGCTGGCAGGGTCACGACGCACGCCGTACATGCATTTTCATGTGTTTCTGTCAATTTCAGTGTTTTTGGGCCCAAACTAGTGGCTTTTCATCAGAACCGATGCAGACTCACCCAAAAGGCTCGGCTGCACTGGCAGGGTCACGGCGCACGCCGTACATGCATTTTCATGTGTTTCTGTCAATTTCAGTGTTATTGGGCCAAAACTAGTGGCTTTTCATCAGAACCGATGCAGACTCACCCCAAAGGCTCGGCTGCGCAGGGTCACGGCGCACGCCGTACATGCATTTTCATGTGTTTCTGTCAATTTCAGTGTTATTGGGCCCAAACTAGTGGCTTTTCATCAGAACCGATGCAGACTCACCCAAAAGGCTCGGCTGCGCTGGCAGGGTCACGGCGCACACCGTACATGCATTTTCATGTGTTTCTGTCAATTTCAGTGTTATTGGGCCCAAACTAGTGGCTTTTCATCAGAACCGATGCAGACTCACCCAAAGGCTCGGCTGCGCAGGGTCACGGCGCACGCCGTACATGCATTTTCATGTGTTTCTGTCAATTTCAGTGTTATTGGGCCCAAACTAGTGGCTTTTCATCAGAACCGATGCAGACTCACCCAAAAGGCTTGGCTGCGCTGGCAGGGTAATGGCGCACGCCGTACATGCATTTTCATGTGTTTCTGTCAATTTCAGTGTTATTGGGCCCAAACTAGTGGCTTTTCATCAGAACCGATGCAGACTCACCCAAAAGGCTCGGCTGCGCCGGCAGGGTCACGGCGCACGCCGTACATGTATTTTCATGTGTTTCTGTCAATTTCAGTGTTTTTGGGCCCAAACTAGTGGCTTTTCATCAGAACCGATGCAGACTCACCCTAAAGGCTCGGCTGCGCTGGCAGGGTCACGGCGCACGCCGTACATGCATTTTCATGTGTTTCTGTCAATTTCAGTGTTATTGGGCCCAAACTAGTGGCTTTTCATCAGAACCGATGCAGACTCACCCCAAAGGCTCGGCTGCGCTGGCAGGGTCACGGCGCACGCCGTACATGCATTTTCATGTGTTTCTGTCAATTTCAGTGTTATTGGGCCCAAACTAGTGGCTTTTCATCAGAACCGATGCAGACTCACCCCAAAGGCTCGGCTGCGCTGGCAGGGTCACGGCGCACGCCGTACATGCATTTTCATGTGTTTCTGTCAATTTCAGTGTTTTTGGGCCCAAACTAGTGGCTTTTCATCAGAACCGATGCAGACTCACCCAAAAGGCTCGGCTGCCCTGGCAGGGTCACGACGCAAGCCGTACATGCATTTTCATGTGTTTCTGTCAATTTCAGTGTTTTTGGGCCCAAACTAGTGGCTTTTCATCAGAACCGATGCAGACTCACCCAAAAGGCTCGGCTGCCCTGGCAGGGTCACGGCGCACGCCGTACATGCATTTTCATGTGTTTCTGTCAATTTCAGTGTTTTTGGGCCCAAACTAGTGGCTTTTCATCAGAACCGATGCAGACTCACCCAAAAGGCTCGGCTGCGCTGGCAGGGTCACGACGCACGCCGTACATGCATTTTCATGTGTTTCTGTCAATTTCAGTGTTTTTGGGCCCAAACTAGTGGCTTTTCATCAGAACCGATGCAGACTCACCCAAAAGGCTCGGCTGCGCTGGCAGGGTCACGGCGCACGCCGTACATGCATTTTCATGTGTTTCTGTCAATTTCAGTGTTATTGGGCCCAAACTAGTGGCTTTTCATCAGAACCGATGCAGACTCACCCCAAAGGCTCGGCTGCGCAGGGTCACGGCACACGCCGTACATGCATTTTCATGTGTTTCTGTCAATTTCAGTGTTATTGGGCCCAAACTAGTGGCTTTTCATCAGAACCGATGCAGACTCACCCAAAAGGCTCGGCTGCGCAGGGTCACGGCACACGCCGTACATGCATTTTCATGTGTTTCTGTCAATTTCAGTGTTATTGGGCCCAAACTAGTGGCTTTTCATCAGAACCGATGCAGACTCACCCAAAAGGCTCGGCTGCGCTGGCAGGGTCACGGCGCACGCCGCACATGCATTTTCATGTGTTTCTGTCAATTTCAGTGTTATTGGGCCCAAACTAGTGGCTTTTCATCAGAACCGATGCAGACTCACCCAAAAGGCTCGGCTGCGCTGGCAGGGTCACGGCGCACGCCGTACATGCATTTTCATGTGTTTCTGTCAATTTCAGTGTTATTGGGCCCAAACTAGTGGCTTTTCATCAGAACCGATGCAGACTCACCCAAAAGGCTCGGCTGCGCTGGCAGGGTCACGGCGCACGCCGTACATGCATTTCCATGTGTTTCTGTAAATTTCAGTGTTTTTGGGCCCAAACTAGTGGCTTTTCATCAGAACCGATGCAGACTCACCCAAAAGGCTCGGCTGCCCTGGCAGGGTCACGACGCACGCCGTACATGCATTTTCATGTGTTTCTGTCAATTTCAGTGTTTTTGGGCCCAAACTAGTGGCTTTTCATCAGAACCGATGCAGACTCACCCAAAAGGCTCGGCTGCGCTGGCAGGGTCACGGCGCACGCCGTACATGCATTTTCATGTGTTTCTGTCAATTTCAGTGTTTTTGGGCCCAAACTAGTGGCTTTTCATCAGAACCGATGCAGACTCACCCAAAAGGCTCGGCTGCGCTGGCAGGGTCACGGCGCACGCCGTACATGCATTTTCATGTGTTTCTGTCAATTTCAGTGTTATTGGGCCCAAACTAGTGGCTTTTCATCAGAACCGATGCAGACTCACCCCAAAGGCTCGGCTGCGCAGGGTCACGGCGCACGCCGTACATGCATTTTCATGTGTTTCTGTCAATTTCAGTGTTATTGGGCCCAAACTAGTGGCTTTTCATCAGAAGCGATGCAGACTCACCCAAAAGGCTCGGCTGCGCTGGCAGGGTCACGGCGCACGCCGTACATGCATTTTCATGTGTTTCTGTCAATTTCAGTGTTATTGGGCCCAAACTAGTGGCTTTTCATCAGAACCAATGCAGACTCACCCCAAAGGCTCGGCTGCGCAGGGTCACGGCGCACGCCGTACATGCATTTTCATGTGTTTCTGTCAATTTCAGTGTTATTCGGCCCAAACTAGTGGATTTTCATCAGAACCGATGCAGACTCACCCAAAAGGCTCGGCTGCGCTGGCAGGGTCACGGCGCACACCGTACATGCATTTTCATGTGTTTCTGTCAATTTCAGTGTTATTGGGCCCAAACTAGTGGCTTTTCATCAGAACCGATGCAGACTCACCCCAAAGGCTCGGCTGCGCAGGGTCACGGCGCACGCCGTACATGCATTTTCATGTGTTTCTGTCAATTTCAGTGTTATTGGGCCCAAACTAGTGGCTTTTCATCAGAACCGATGCAGACTCACCCAAAAGGCTCGGCTGCGCTGGCAGGGTAACGGCGCACGCCGTACATGCATTTTCATTGCTTTTCTGTCAATTTCAGTGTTATTGGGCCCAAACTAGTGGCTTTTCATCAGAACCGATGCAGACTCACCCCAAAGGCTCGGCTGCGCAGGGTCACGGCGCACGCCGTACATGCATTTTCATGTGTTTCTGTCAATTTCAGTGTTATTGGGCCCAAACTAGTGGCTTTTCATCAGAACCGATGCAGACTCACCCAAAAGGCTCGGCTGCGCTGGTAGGGTAACGGCGCACGCCGTACATGCATTTTCATTGCTTTTCTGTCAATTTCAGTGTTATTGGGCCCAAACTAGTGGCTTTTCATCAGAACCGATGCAGACTCACCCAAAAGGCTCGGCTGCGCTGGCAGGGTCACGGCGCACGCCGTACATGCATTTTCATGTGTTTCTGTCAATTTCAGTGTTTTTAGGCCCAAACTAGTGGCTTTTCATCAGAACCGATGCAGACTCACCCAAAAGGCTCGGCTGCGCTGGCAGGGTCACGGCGCACACCGTACCTGCATTTTCATGTGTTTCTGTCAATTTCAGTGTTATTGGGCCCAAACTAGTGGCTTTTCATCAGAACCGATGCAGACTCACCCCAAAGGCTCGGCTGCGCAGGGTCACGGCGCACGCCGTACATGCATTTTCATGTGTTTCTGTCAATTTCAGTGTTATTGGGCCCAAACTAGTGGCTTTTCATCAGAAGCGATGCAGACTCACCCAAAAGGCTCGGCTGCGCTGGCAGGGTCACGGCGCACGCCGTACATGCATTTTCATGTGTTTCTGTCAATTTCAGTGTTATTGGGCCCAAACTAGTGGCTTTTCATCAGAACCGATGCAGACTCACCCCAAAGGCTCGGCTGCGCAGGGTCACGGCGCACGCCGTACATGCATTTTCATGTGTTTCTGTCAATTTCAGTGTTATTGGGCCCAAACTAGTGGCTTTTCATCAGAACCGATGCAGACTCACCCTAAAGGCTCGGCTGCGCTGGCAGGGTCACGGCGCACGCCGTACATGCATTTTCATGTGTTTCTGTCAATTTCAGTGTTATTGGGCCCAAACTAGTGGCTTTTCATCAGAACCGATGCAGACTCACCCCAAAGGCTCGGCTGCGCTGGCAGGGTCACGGCGCACGCCGTACATGCATTTTCATGTGTTTCTGTCAATTTCAGTGTTATTGGGCCCAAACTAGTGGCTTTTCATCAGAACCGATGCAGACTCACCCAAAAGGCTCGGCTGCGCTGGCAGGGTCACGGCGCACGCCGTACATGCATTTTCATGTGTTTCTGTCAATTTCAGTGTTATTGGGCTCAAACTAGTGGCTTTTCATCAGAACCGATGCAGACTCACCCAAAAGGCTCGGCTGCGCTGGCAGGGTCACGGCGCACGCCGTACATGTATTTTCATGTGTTTCTGTCAATTTCAGTGTTTTTAGGCCCAAACTAGTGGCTTTTCATCAGAACCGATGCAGACTCACCCCAAAGGCTCGGCTGCGCAGGGTCACGGCACACGCCGTACATGCATTTTCATGTGTTTCTGTCAATTTCAGTGTTATTGGGCCCAAACTAGTGGCTTTTCATCAGAACCGATGCAGACTCACCCAAAAGGCTCGGCTGCGCAGGGTCACGGCACACGCCGTACATGCATTTTCATGTGTTTCTGTCAATTTCAGTGTTATTGGGCCCAAACTAGTGGCTTTTCATCAGAACCGATGCAGACTCACCCAAAAGGCTCGGCTGCGCTGGCAGGGTCACGGCGCACGCCGCACATGCATTTTCATGTGTTTCTGTCAATTTCAGTGTTATTGGGCCCAAACTAGTGGCTTTTCATCAGAACCGATGCAGACTCACCCAAAAGGCTCGGCTGCGCTGGCAGGGTCACGGCGCACGCCGTACATGCATTTTCATGTGTTTCTGTCAATTTCAGTGTTATTGGGCCCAAACTAGTGGCTTTTCATCAGAACCGATGCAGACTCACCCAAAAGGCTCGGCTGCGCTGGCAGGGTCACGGCGCACGCCGTACATGCATTTCCATGTGTTTCTGTAAATTTCAGTGTTTTTGGGCCCAAACTAGTGGCTTTTCATCAGAACCGATGCAGACTCACCCAAAAGGCTCGGCTGCCCTGGCAGGGTCACGACGCACGCCGTACATGCATTTTCATGTGTTTCTGTCAATTTCAGTGTTTTTGGGCCCAAACTAGTGGCTTTTCATCAGAACCGATGCAGACTCACCCAAAAGGCTCGGCTGCGCTGGCAGGGTCACGGCGCACGCCGTACATGCATTTTCATGTGTTTCTGTCAATTTCAGTGTTTTTGGGCCCAAACTAGTGGCTTTTCATCAGAACCGATGCAGACTCACCCAAAAGGCTCGGCTGCGCTGGCAGGGTCACGGCGCACGCCGTACATGCATTTTCATGTGTTTCTGTCAATTTCAGTGTTATTGGGCCCAAACTAGTGGCTTTTCATCAGAACCGATGCAGACTCACCCCAAAGGCTCGGCTGCGCAGGGTCACGGCGCACGCCGTACATGCATTTTCATGTGTTTCTGTCAATTTCAGTGTTATTGGGCCCAAACTAGTGGCTTTTCATCAGAAGCGATGCAGACTCACCCAAAAGGCTCGGCTGCGCTGGCAGGGTCACGGCGCACGCCGTACATGCATTTTCATGTGTTTCTGTCAATTTCAGTGTTATTGGGCCCAAACTAGTGGCTTTTCATCAGAACCAATGCAGACTCACCCCAAAGGCTCGGCTGCGCAGGGTCACGGCGCACGCCGTACATGCATTTTCATGTGTTTCTGTCAATTTCAGTGTTATTCGGCCCAAACTAGTGGATTTTCATCAGAACCGATGCAGACTCACCCAAAAGGCTCGGCTGCGCTGGCAGGGTCACGGCGCACACCGTACATGCATTTTCATGTGTTTCTGTCAATTTCAGTGTTATTGGGCCCAAACTAGTGGCTTTTCATCAGAACCGATGCAGACTCACCCCAAAGGCTCGGCTGCGCAGGGTCACGGCGCACGCCGTACATGCATTTTCATGTGTTTCTGTCAATTTCAGTGTTATTGGGCCCAAACTAGTGGCTTTTCATCAGAACCGATGCAGACTCACCCAAAAGGCTCGGCTGCGCTGGCAGGGTAACGGCGCACGCCGTACATGCATTTTCATTGCTTTTCTGTCAATTTCAGTGTTATTGGGCCCAAACTAGTGGCTTTTCATCAGAACCGATGCAGACTCACCCAAAAGGCTCGGCTGCGCTGGCAGGGTCACGGCGCACGCCGTACATGCATTTTCATGTGTTTCTGTCAATTTCAGTGTTTTTAGGCCCAAACTAGTGGCTTTTCATCAGAACCGATGCAGACTCACCCAAAAGGCTCGGCTGCGCTGGCAGGGTCACGGCGCACACCGTACCTGCATTTTCATGTGTTTCTGTCAATTTCAGTGTTATTGGGCCCAAACTAGTGGCTTTTCATCAGAACCGATGCAGACTCACCCCAAAGGCTCGGCTGCGCAGGGTCACGGCGCACGCCGTACATGCATTTTCATGTGTTTCTGTCAATTTCAGTGTTATTGGGCCCAAACTAGTGGCTTTTCATCAGAAGCGATGCAGACTCACCCAAAAGGCTCGGCTGCGCTGGCAGGGTCACGGCGCACGCCGTACATGCATTTTCATGTGTTTCTGTCAATTTCAGTGTTATTGGGCCCAAACTAGTGGCTTTTCATCAGAACCGATGCAGACTCACCCCAAAGGCTCGGCTGCGCAGGGTCACGGCGCACGCCGTACATGCATTTTCATGTGTTTCTGTCAATTTCAGTGTTATTGGGCCCAAACTAGTGGCTTTTCATCAGAACCGATGCAGACTCACCCTAAAGGCTCGGCTGCGCTGGCAGGGTCACGGCGCACGCCGTACATGCATTTTCATGTGTTTCTGTCAATTTCAGTGTTATTGGGCCCAAACTAGTGGCTTTTCATCAGAACCGATGCAGACTCACCCCAAAGGCTCGGCTGCGCTGGCAGGGTCACGGCGCACGCCGTACATGCATTTTCATGTGTTTCTGTCAATTTCAGTGTTATTGGGCCCAAACTAGTGGCTTTTCATCAGAACCGATGCAGACTCACCCAAAAGGCTCGGCTGCGCTGGCAGGGTCACGGCGCACGCCGTACATGCATTTTCATGTGTTTCTGTCAATTTCAGTGTTATTGGGCTCAAACTAGTGGCTTTTCATCAGAACCGATGCAGACTCACCCAAAAGGCTCGGCTGCGCTGGCAGGGTCACGGCGCACGCCGTACATGTATTTTCATGTGTTTCTGTCAATTTCAGTGTTTTTAGGCCCAAACTAGTGGCTTTTCATCAGAATCGATGCAGACTCACCCAAAAGGCTCGGCTGCGCTGGCAGGGTCACGGCGCACGCCGTACATGCATTTTCATGTGTTTCTGTCAATTTCAGTGTTATTGGGCCCAAACTAGTGGCTTTTCATCAGAACCGATGCAGACTCACCCCAAAGGCTCGGCTGCGCTGGCAGGGTCACGGCGCACGCCGTACATGCATTTTCATGTGTTTCTGTCAATTTCAGTGTTTTTGGGCCCAAACTAGTGGCTTTTCATCAGAACCGATGCAGACTCACCCCAAAAGGCTCGGCTGCCCTGGCAGGGTCACGACGCACGCCGAAAATGCATTTTCATGTGTTTCTGTCAATTTCAGTGTTTTTGGGCCCAAACTAGTGGCTTTTCATCAGAACTGATGCAGACTCACCCAAAAGGCTCGGCTGCGCTGGCAGGGTCACGGCGCACGCCGTACATGCATTTTCATGTGTTTCTGTCAATTTCAGTGTTATTGGGCCCAAACTAGTGGCTTTTCATCAGAACCGATGCAGACTCACCCCAAAGGCTCGGCTGCGCTGGCAGGGTCACGGCGCACGCCGTACATGCATTTTCATGTGTTTCTGTCAATTTCAGTGTTATTGGGCCCAAACTAGTGGCTTTTCATCAGAACCGATGCAGACTCACCCAAAAGGCTCGGCTGCGCTGGCAGGGTCACGGCGCACGCCGTACATGCATTTTCATGTGTTTCTGTCAATTTCAGTGTTATTGGGCCCAAACTAGTGGCTTTTCATCAGAACCGATGCAGACTCACCCCAAAGGCTCGGCTGCGCAGGGTCACGGCGCACGCCGTACATGCATTTTCATGTGTTTCTGTCAATTTCAGTGTTATTGGGCCCAAACTAGTGGCTTTTCATCAGAACCGATGCAGACTCACCCAAAAGGCTCGGCTGCGCTGGCAGGGTCACGGCGCACGCCGTACATGCATTTTCATGTGTTTCTGTCAATTTCAGTGTTATTGGGCCCAAACTAGTGGCTTTTCATCAGAACCAATGCAGACTCACCCAAAAGGCTCGGCTGCGCTGGCAGGGTCACGGCGCACGCCGTACATGCATTTTCATGTGTTTCTGTCAATTTCAGTGTTATTGGGCCCAAACTAGTGGCTTTTCATCAGAACCGATGCAGACTCACCCCAAAGGCTCGGCTGCGCTGGCAGGGTCACGGCGCACGCCGTACATGCATTTTCATGTGTTTCTGTCAATTTCAGTGTTATTGGGCCCAAACTAGTGGCTTTTCATCAGAACCGATGCAGACTCACCCAAAAGGCTCGGCTGCGCTGGCAGGGTCACGGCGCACGCCGTACATGCATTTTCATGTGTTTCTGTCAATTTCAGTGTTATTGGGCCCAAACCAGTCGCTTTTCATCAGAACCGATGCAGACTCACCCAAAAGGCTCGGCTGCGCTGGCAGGGTCACGGCGCACGCCGTACATGCATTTTCATGTGTTTCTGTCAGTTTCAGTGTTATTGGGCCCAAACTAGTGGCTTTTCATCAGAACCGATGCAGACTCACCCAAAAGGCTCGGCTGCGCTGGCAGGGTCACGGCGCACGCCGTACATGTATTTTCATGTGTTTCTGTCAATTTCAGCGTTATTGGGCCCAAACTAGTGGCTTTTCATCAGAACCGATGCAGACTCACCCAAAAGGCTCGGCTGCGCTGGCAGGGTCACGACGCACGCCGTACATGCATTTTCATGTGTTTCTGTCAATTTCAGTGTTTTTGTGCCCAAACTAGTGGCTTTTCATCAGAAGCGATGCAGACTCACCCAAAAGGCTCGGCTGCGCTGGCAGGGTCACGGCGCACGCCGTACATGCATTTTCATGTGTTTCTGTCAATTTCAGTGTTATTGGGCCCAAACTAGTGGCTTTTCATCAGAACCGATGCAGACTCACCCAAAAGGCTCGGCTGCGCTGGCAGGGTCACGGCGCACGCCGTGCATGCATTTTCATGTGTTTCTGTCAATTTCAGTGTTATTGGGCCCAAACTAGTGGCTTTTCATCAGAACCGATGCAGACTCACCCAAAAGGCTCGGCTGCGCTGGCAGGGTCACGGCGCACGCCGTGCATGCATTTTCATGTGTTTCTGTCAATTTCAGTGTTATTGGGCCCAAACTAGTGGCTTTTCATCAGAACCGATGCAGACTCACCCAAAAGGCTCGGCTGCGCTGGCAGGGTCACGGCGCACGCCGTACATGCATTTTCATGTGTTTCTGTCAATTTCAGTGTTATTGGGCCCAAACTAGTGGCTTTTCATCAGAACCGATGCAGACTCACCCAAAAGGCTCGGCTGCGCTGGCAGGGTCACGGCGCAAGCCGTACATGCATTTTCATGTGTTTCTGTCAATTTCAGTGTTATTGGGCCCAAACTAGTGGCTTTTCATCAGAACCGATGCAGACTCACCCCAAAGGCTCGGCTGCGCAGGGTCACGGCGCACGCCGTACATGCATTTTCATGTGTTTCTGTCAATTTCAGTGTTATTGGGCCCAAACTAGTGGCTTTTCATCAGAAGCGATGCAGACTCACCCAAAAGGCTCGGCTGCGCTGGCAGGGTCACGGCGCACGCCGTACATGCATTTTCATGTGTTTCTGTCAATTTCAGTGTTATTGGGCCCAAACTAGTGGCTTTTCATCAGAACCGATGCAGACTCACCCCAAAGGCTCGGCTGCGCAGGGTCACAGCGCACGCCGTACATGCATTTTCATGTGTTTCTGTCAATTTCAGTGTTATTGGGCCCAAACTAGTGGCTTTTCATCAGAACCGATGCAGACTCACCCCAAAGGCTCGGCTGCGCAGGGTCACGGCGCACGCCGTACATGCATTTTCATGTGTTTCTGTCAATTTCAGTGTTATTGGGCCCAAACTAGTGGCTTTTCATCAGAACCGATGCAGACTCACCCAAAAGGCTCGGCTGCGCTGGCAGGGTCACGGCGCACGCCGTACATGCATTTTCATGTGTTTCTGTCAATTTCAGTGTTATTGGGCCCAAACTAGTGGCTTTTCATCAGAACCGATGCAGACTCACCCAAAAGGCTCGGCTGCGCTGGCAGGGTCACGGCGCACGCCGTACATGCATTTTCATGTGTTTCTGTCAATTTCAGTGTTATTGGGCCCAAACTAGTGGCTTTTCATCAGAACCGATGCAGACTCACCCAAAAGGCTCGGCTGCGCTGGCAGGGTCACGGCGCACGCCGTACATGCATTTTCATGTGTTTCTGTCAATTTCAGTGTTATTGGGCCCAAACTAGTGGCTTTTCATCAGAACCGATGCAGACTCACCCCAAAGGCTCGGCTGCGCTGGCAGGGTCACGGCGCACGCCGTACATGCATTTTCATGTGTTTCTGTCAATTTCAGTGTTATTGGGCCCAAACTAGTGGCTTTTCATCAGAACCGATGCAGACTCACCCAAAAGGCTCGGCTGCGCTGGCAGGGTCACGGCGCACGCCGTACATGCATTTTCATGTGTTTCTGTCAATTTCAGTGTTATTGGGCCCAAACTAGTGGCTTTTCATCAGAACCGATGCAGACTCACCCAAAAGGCTCGGCTGCGCTGGCAGGGTCACGGCGCACGCCGTACATGCATTTTCATGTGTTTCTGACAATTTCAGTGTTATTGGGCCCAAACTAGTGGCTTTTCATCAGAACCGATGCAGACTCAACCAAAAGGCTCGGCTGCGCTGGCAGGGTCACGACGCACGCCGTACATGCATTTTCATGTGTTTCTGTCAATTTCAGTGTTTTTGGGCCCAAACTAGTGGCTTTTCATCAGAACCGATGCAGACTCACCCAAAAGGCTCGGCTGCCCTGGCAGGGTCACGACGCACGCCGTACATGCATTTTCATGTGTTTCTGTCAATTTCAGTGTTTTTGGGCCCAAACTAGTGGCTTTTCATCAGAACCGATGCAGACTCACCCAAAAGGCTCGGCTGCCCTGGCAGGGTCACGACGCACGCCGTACATGCATTTTCATGTGTTTCTGTCAATTTCAGTGTTTTTGGGCCCAAACTAGTGGCTTTTCATCAGAACCGATGCAGACTCACCCAAAAGGCTCGGCTGCGCTGGCAGGGTCACGGCGCACACCGTACATGCATTTTCATGTGTTTCTGTCAATTTCAGTGTTATTGGGCCCAAACTAGTGGCTTTTCATCAGAACCGATGCAGACTCACCCCAAAGGCTCGGCTGCGCAGGGTCACGGCGCACGCCGTACATGCATTTTCATGTGTTTCTGTCAATTTCAGTGTTATTGGGCCCAAACTAGTGGCTTTTCATCAGAACCGATGCAGACTCACCCAAAAGGCTCGGCTGCGCTGGCAGGGTCACGGCGCACGCCGTACATGCATTTTCATGTGTTTCTGTCAATTTCAGTGTTATTGGGCTCAAACTAGTGGCTTTTCATCAGAACCGATGCAGACTCACCCAAAAGGCTCGGCTGCGCTGGCAGGGTCACGGCGCACGCCGTACATGTATTTTCATGTGTTTCTGTCAATTTCAGTGTTTTTAGGCCCAAACTAGTGGCTTTTCATCAGAACCGATGCAGACTCACCCAAAAGGCTCGGCTGCGCTGGCAGGGTCACGGCGCACGCCGTACATGCATTTTCATGTGTTTCTGTCAATTTCAGTGTTATTGGGCCCAAACTAGTGGCTTTTCATCAGAACCGATGCAGACTCACCCCAAAGGCTCGGCTGCGCTGGCAGGGTCACGGCGCACGCCGTACATGCATTTTCATGTGTTTCTGTCAATTTCAGTGTTTTTGGGCCCAAACTAGTGGCTTTTCATCAGAACCGATGCAGACTCACCCAAAAGGCTCGGCTGCCCTGGCAGGGTCACGACGCACGCCGAAAATGCATTTTCATGTGTTTCTGTCAATTTCAGTGTTATTGGGCCCAAACTAGTGGCTTTTCATCAGAACCGATGCAGACTCACCCCAAAGGCTCGGCTGCGCTGGCAGGGTCACGGCGCACGCCGTACATGCATTTTCATGTGTTTCTGTCAATTTCAGTGTTTTTGGGCCCAAACTAGTGGCTTTTCATCAGAACCGATGCAGACTCACCCAAAAGGCTCGGCTGCGTTGGCAGGGTCACGGCGCACGATGCAGACTCACCCAAAAGGCTCAGCTGCGCTGGCAGGGTCACGGCGCACGCCGTACATGCATTTTCATGTGTTTCTGTCAATTTCAGTGTTATTGGGCCCAAACTAGTGGCTTTTCATCAGAACCGATGCAGACTCACCCAAAAGGCTCGGCTGCGCTGGCAGGGTCACGGCGCACACCGTACATGCATTTTCATGTGTTTCTGTCAATTTCAGTGTTATTGGGCCCAAACTAGTGGCTTTTCATCAGAACCGATGCAGACTCACCCCAAAGGCTCGGCTGCGCAGGGTCACGGCGCACGCCGTACATGCATTTTCATGTGTTTCTGTCAATTTCAGTGTTATTGGGCCCAAACTAGTGGCTTTTCATCAGAACCGATGCAGACTCACCCAAAAGGCTCGGCTGCGCTGGCAGGGTCACGGCGCACGCCGTACATGCTTTTTCATGTGTTTCTGTCAATTTCAGTGTTATTGGGCCCAAACTAGTGGCTTTTCATCAGAACCGATGCAGACTCACCCAAAAGGCTCGGCTGCGCTGGCAGGGTCACGGCGCACGCCGTACATGCATTTTCATGTGTTTCTGTCAATTTCAGTGTTATTGGGCCCAAACCAGTCGCTTTTCATCAGAACCGATGCAGACTCACCCAAAAGGCTCGGCTGCGCTGGCAGGGTCACGGCGCACGCCGTACATGCATTTTCATGTGTTTCTGTCAATTTCAGTGTTATTGGGCCCAAACTAGTGGCTTTTCATCAGAACCGATGCAGACTCACCCCAAAGGCTCGGCTGCGCTGGCAGGGGTCACGGCGCACGCCGTACATGCATTTTCATGTGTTTCTGTCAATTTCAGTGTTTTTGGGCCCAAACTAGTGGCTTTTCATCAGAACCGATGCAGACTCACCCAAAAGGCTCGGCTGCCCTGGCAGGGTCACGGCGCACACCGTACATGCATTTTCATGTGTTTCTGTCAATTTCAGTGTTATTGGGCCCAACTAGTGGCTTTTCATCAGAACCGATGCAGACTCACCCAAAAGGCTCGGCTGCGTTGGCAGGGTCACGGCGCACGATGCAGACTCACCCAAAAGGCTCAGCTGCGCTGGCAGGGTCACGGCGCACGCCGTACATGCATTTTCATGTGTTTCTGTCAATTTCAGTGTTATTGGGCCCAAACTAGTGGCTTTTCATCAGAACCGATGCAGACTCACCCAAAAGGCTCGGCTGCGCTGGCAGGGTCACGGCGCACACCGTACATGCATTTTCATGTGTTTCTGTCAATTTCAGTGTTATTGGGCCCAAACTAGTGGCTTTTCATCAGAACCGATGCAGACTCACCCCAAAGGCTCGGCTGCGCAGGGTCACGGCGCACGCCGTACATGCATTTTCATGTGTTTCTGTCAATTTCAGTGTTATTGGGCCCAAACTAGTGGCTTTTCATCAGAACCGATGCAGACTCACCCAAAAGGCTCGGCTGCGCTGGCAGGGTCACGGCGCACGCCGTACATGCATTTTCATGTGTTTCTGTCAATTTCAGTGTTATTGGGCCCAAACTAGTGGCTTTTCATCAGAACCGATGCAGACTCACCCAAAAGGCTCGGCTGCGCTGGCAGGGTCACGGCGCACGCCGTACATGCATTTTCATGTGTTTCTGTCAATTTCAGTGTTATTGGGCCCAAACCAGTCGCTTTTCATCAGAACCGATGCAGACTCACCCAAAAGGCTCGGCTGCGCTGGCAGGGTCACGGCGCACGCCGTACATGTATTTTCATGTGTTTCTGTCAATTTCAGCGTTATTGGGCCCAAACTAGTGGCTTTTCATCAGAACCGATGCAGACTCACCCAAAAGGCTCGGCTGCGCTGGCAGGGTCACGACGCACGCCGTACATGCATTTTCATGTGTTTCTGTCAATTTCAGTGTTTTTGTGCCCAAACTAGTGGCTTTTCATCAGAACCGATGCAGACTCACCCAAAAGGCTCGGCTGCGCTGGCAGGGTCACGGCGCACGCCGTACATGCATTTTCATGTGTTTCTGTCAATTTCAGTGTTATTGGGCCCAAACTAGTGGCTTTTCATCAGAACCGATGCAGACTCACCCAAAAGGCTCGGCTGCGCTGGCAGGGTCACGACGCACGCCGTACATGCATTTTCATGTGTTTCTGTCAATTTCAGTGTTATTGGGCCCAAACTAGTGGCTTTTCATCAGAACCGATGCAGACTCACCCAAAAGGCTCGGCTGCGCTGGCAGGGTCACGGCGCACGCCGTACATGCATTTTCATGTGTTTCTGTCAATTTCAGTGTTTTTGGGCCCAAACTAGTGGCTTTTCATCAGAACCGATGCAGACTCACCCAAAAGGCTCGGCTGCGCTGGCAGGGTCACGGCGCACGCCGTGCATGCATTTTCATGTGTTTCTGTCAATTTCAGTGTTATTGGGCCCAAACTAGTGGCTTTTCATCAGAACCGATGCAGACTCACCCAAAAGGCTCGGCTGCGCTGGCAGGGTCACGGCGCACGCCGTACATGCATTTTCATGTGTTTCTGTCAATTTCAGTGTTATTGGGCCCAAACTAGTGGCTTTTCATCAGAACCGATGCAGACTCACCCAAAAGGCTCGGCTGCGCTGGCAGGGTCACGGCGCAAGCCGTACATGCATTTTCATGTGTTTCTGTCAATTTCAGTGTTATTGGGCCCAAACTAGTGGCTTTTCATCAGAACCAATGCAGACTCACCCAAAAGGCTCGGCTGCGCTGGCAGGGTCACGGCGCACACCGTACATGCATTTTCATGTGTTTCTGTCAATTTCAGTGTTATTGGGCCCAAACTAGTGGCTTTTCATCAGAACCGATGCAGACTCACCCAAAAGGCTCGGCTGTGCTGGCAGGGTCACGGCGCACACCGTACATGCATTTTCATGTGTTTCTGTCAATTTCAGCGTTATTGGGCCCAAACTAGTGGCTTTTCATCAGAACCGATGCAGACTCACCCAAAAGGCTCGGCTGCGCTGGCAGGGTCACGGCGCACACCGTACATGCATTTTCATGTGTTTCTGTCAATTTCAGCGTTATTGGGCCCAAACTAGTGGCTTTTCATCAGAACCGATGCAGACTCACCCAAAAGGCTCGGCTGCGCTGGCAGGGTCACGGCGCACACCGTACATGCATTTTCATGTGTTTCTGTCAATTTCAGTGTTATTGGGCCCAAACTAGTGGCTTTTCATCAGAACCGATGCAGACTCACCCAAAAGGCTCGGCTGCGCAGGGTCACGGCGCACGCCGTACATGCATTTTCATGTGTTTCTGTCAATTTCAGTGTTATTGGGCCCAAACTAGTGGCTTTTCATCAGAACCGATGCAGACTCACCCTAAAGGCTTGGCTGCGCTGGCAGGGTCACGGCGCACACCGTACATGCATTTTCATGTGTTTCTGTCAATTTCAGTGTTATTGGGCCCAAACTAGTGGCTTTTCATCAGAACCGATGCAGACTCACCCTAAAGGCTCGGCTGCGCTGGCAGGGTCACGGCGCACACCGTACATGCATTTTCATGTGTTTCTGTCAATTTCAGTGTTATTGGGCCCAAACTAGTGGCTTTTCATCAGAACCGATGCAGACTCACCCAAAAGGCTCGGCTGCGCTGGCAGGGTCACGGCGCAAGCCGTACATGCATTTTCATGTGTTTCTGTCAATTTCAGTGTTATTGGGCCCAAACTAGTGGCTTTTCATGAGAACCGATGCAGACTCACCCAAAAGGCTCGGCTGCGCTGGCAGGGTCACTGCGCAAGCCGTACATGCATTTTCATGTGTTTCTGTCAATTTCAGTGTTATTGGGCCCAAACTAGTGGCTTTTCATCAGAACCGATGCAGACTCACCCTAAAGGCTCGGCTGCGCTGGCAGGGTCACGGCGCACACTGTACATGCATTTTCATGTGTTTCTGTCAATTTCAGTGTTATTGGGCCCAAACTAGTGGCTTTTCATCAGAACCGATGCAGACTCACCCCAAAGGCTCGGCTGCGCTGGCAGGGTCACGGCGCACGCCGTACATGCATTTTCATGTGTTTCTGACAATTTCAGTGTTATTGGGCCCAAACTAGTGGCTTTTCATCAGAACCGATGCAGACTCAACCAAAAGGCTCGGCTGCGCTGGCAGGGTCACGGCGCACGCCGTACATGCGTTTTCATGTGTTTCTGTCAATTTCAGTGTTATTGGGCCCAAACTAGTGGCTTTTCATCAGAACCGATGCAGACTCACCCAAAAGGCTCGGCTGCGCTGGCATGGTCACGACGCACGCCGTACATGCATTTTCATGTGTTTCTGTCAATTTCAGTGTTATTGGGCCCAAACTAGTGGCTTTTCATCAGAACCGATGCAGACTCACCCAAAAGGCTCGGTTGCCCTGGCAGGGTCACGACGCACGCCGTACATGCATTTTCATGTGTTTCTGTCAATTTCAGTGTTTTTGGGCCCAAACTAGTGGCTTTTCATCAGAACCGATGCAGACTCACCCCAAAGGCTCGGCTGCGCAGGGTCACGGCGCACGCCGTACATGCATTTTCATGTGTTTCTGTCAATTTCAGTGTTTTTGGGCCCAAACTAGTGGCTTTTCATCAGAACCGATGCAGACTCACCCCAAAGGCTCGGCTGCGCAGGGTCACGGCGCACGCCGTACATGCATTTTCATGTGTTTCTGTCAATTTCAGTGTTATTGGGCCCAAACTAGTGGCTTTTCATCAGAACCGATGCAGACTCACCCAAAAGGCTCGGCTGCGCTGGCAGGGTCACGGCGCACACCGTACATGCATTTTCATGTGTTTCTGTCAATTTCAGTGTTATTGGGCCCAAACTAGTGGCTTTTCATCAGAACCGATGCAGACTCACCCCAAAGGCTCGGCTGCGCAGGGTCACGGCGCACGCCGTACATGCATTTTCATGTGTTTCTGTCAATTTCAGTGTTATTGGGCCCAAACTAGTGGCTTTTCATCAGAACCGATGCAGACTCACCCAAAAGGCTCGGCTGCGCTGGCAGGGTCACGGCGCACGCCGTACATGCATTTTCATGTGTTTCTGTCAATTTCAGTGTTATTGGGCCCAAACTAGTGGCTTTTCATCAGAACCGATGCAGACTCACCCAAAAGGCTCGGCTGCGCAGGGTCACGGCGCACGCCGTACATGCATTTTCATGTGTTTCTGTCAATTTCAGTGTTATTGGGCCCAAACTAGTGGCTTTTCATCAGAACCGATGCAGACTCACCCTAAAGGCTTGGCTGCGCTGGCAGGGTCACGGCGCACACCGTACATGCATTTTCATGTGTTTCTGTCAATTTCAGTGTTATTGGGCCAAACTAGTGGCTTTTCATCAGAACCGATGCAGACTCACCCTAAAGGCTCGGCTGCGCTGGCAGGGTCACGGCGCACACCGTACATGCATTTTCATGTGTTTCTGTCAATTTCAGTGTTATTGGGCCCAAACTAGTGGCTTTTCATCAGAACCGATGCAGACTCACCCAAAAGGCTCGGCTGCGCTGGCAGGGTCACGGCGCAAGCCGTACATGCATTTTCATGTGTTTCTGTCAATTTCAGTGTTATTGGGCCCAAACTAGTGGCTTTTCATGAGAACCGATGCAGACTCACCCAAACGGCTCGGCTGCGCTGGCAGGTCACTGCGCAAGCCGTACATGCATTTTCATGTGTTTCTGTCAATTTCAGTGTTATTGGGCCCAAACTAGTGGCTTTTCATCAGAACCGATGCAGACTCACCCTAAAGGCTCGGCTGCGCTGGCAGGGTCACGGCGCACACCGTACATGCATTTTCATGTGTTTCTGTCAATTTCAGTGTTATTGGGCCCAAACTAGTGGCTTTTCATCAGAACCGATGCAGACTCACCCCAAAGGCTCGGCTGCGCTGGCAGGGTCACGGCGCACGCCGTACATGCATTTTCATGTGTTTCTGTCAATTTCAGTGTTATTGGGCCCAAACTAGTGGCTTTTCATCAGAAGCGATGCAGACTCACCAAAAGGCTCGGCTGCGCTGGCAGGGTCACGGCGCACGCCGTACATGCATTTTCATGTGTTTCTGTCAATTTCAGTGTTATTGGGCCAAACTAGTGGCTTTTCATCAGAACCGATGCAGACTCACCCAAAAGGCTCGGCTGCGCTGGCAGGGTCACGGCGCACGCCGTACATGCGTTTTCATGTGTTTCTGTCAATTTCAGTGTTATTGGGCCCAAACTAGTGGCTTTTCATCAGAACCGATGCAGACTCAACCAAAAGGCTCGGCTGCGCTGGCAGGGTCACTGCGCACGCCGTACATGCGTTTTCATGTGTTTCTGTCAATTTCAGTGTTATTGGGCCCAAACTAGTGGCTTTTCATCAGAACCGATGCAGACTCACCCAAAAGGCTCGGCTGCGCTGGCATGGTCACGACGCACGCCGTACATGCATTTTCATGTGTTTCTGTCAATTTCAGTGTTTTTGGGCCCAAACTAGTGGCTTTTCATCAGAACCGATGCAGACTCACCCAAAAGGCTCGGTTGCCCTGGCAGGGTCACGACGCACGCCGTACATGCATTTTCATGTGTTTCTGTCAATTTCAGTGTTTTTGGGCCCAAACTAGTGGCTTTTCATCAGAACCGATGCAGACTCACCCAAAAGGCTCGGCTGCCCTGGCAGGGTCACGACGCACGCCGTACATGCATTTTCATGTGTTTCTGTCAATTTCAGTGTTTTTGGGCCCAAACTAGTGGCTTTTCATCAGAACCGATGCAGACTCACCCAAAAGGCTCGGCTGCGCTGGCAGGGTCACGGCGCACACCGTACATGCATTTTCATGTGTTTCTGTCAATTTCAGTGTTATTGGGCCCAAACTAGTGGCTTTTCATCAGAACCGATGCAGACTCACCCCAAAGGCTCGGCTGCGCAGGGTCACGGCGCACGCCGTACATGCATTTTCATGTGTTTCTGTCAATTTCAGTGTTATTGGGCCCAAACTAGTGGCTTTTCATCAGAACCGATGCAGACTCACCCAAAAGGCTCGGCTGCGCTGGCAGGGTCACGGCGCACGCCGTACATGCATTTTCATGTGTTTCTGTCAATTTCAGTGTTATTGGGCTCAAACTAGTGGCTTTTCATCAGAACCGATGCAGACTCACCCAAAAGGCTCGGCTGCGCTGGCAGGGTCACGGCGCACGCCGTACATGTATTTTCATGTGTTTCTGTCAATTTCAGTGTTTTTAGGCCCAAACTAGCAAACTAGTGGCTTTTCATCAGAACCGATGCAGACTCACCCAAAAGGCTCGGCTGCGCTGGCAGGGTCACGGCGCACGCCGTACTTGCATTTTCATGTGTTTCTGTCAATTTCAGTGTTATTGGGCCCAAACTAGTGGCTTTTCATCAGAACCGATGCAGACTCACCCAAAAGGCTCGGCTGCGCAGGGTCACGGCGCACGCCATACATGCATTTTCATGTGTTTCTGTCAATTTCAGTGTTATTGGGCCCAAACTAGTGGCTTTTCATCAGAACCGATGCAGACTCACCCAAAAGGCTCGGCTGCGCTGGCAGGGTCACGGCGCACGCCGTACATGCATTTTCATGTGTTTCTGTCAATTTCAGTGTTATTGGGCCCAAACTAGTGGCTTTTCATCAGAACCGATGCAGACTCACCCCAAAGGCTCGGCTGCGCTGGCAGGGTCACGGCGCACGCCGTACATGCATTTTCATGTGTTTCTGTCAATTTCAGTGTTATTGGGCCCAAACTAGTGGCTTTTCATCAGAACCGATGCAGACTCACCCAAAAGGCTCGGCTGCGCTGGCAGAGTCACGGCGCACGCCGTACATGCATTTTCATGTGTTTCTGTCAATTTCAGTGTTATTGGGCCCAAACTAGTGGCTTTTCATCAGAACCGATGCAGACTCACCCAAAAGGCTCGGCTGCGCAGGGTCACGGCGCACGCTATACATGCATTTTCATGTGTTTCTGTCAATTTCAGTGTTATTGGGCCCAAACTAGTGGCTTTTCATCAGAACCGATGCAGACTCACCCCAAAGGCTCGGCTGCGCTGGCAGGGTCACGGCGCACGCCGTACATGCATTTTCATGTGTTTCTGTCAATTTCAGTGTTATTGGGCCCAAACTAGTGGCTTTTCATCAGAACCGATGCAGACTCACCCAAAAGGCTTGGCTGCGCTGACAGGGTCACGGCGCACGCCGTACATGCATTTTCATGTGTTTCTGTCAATTTCAGTGTTATTGGGCCCAAACTAGTGGCTTTCATCAGAACCGATGCAGACTCACCCGGAAGGCTCGGCTGCGCTGGCAGGGTCACGGCGCACGCCGTACATGCATTTTCATGTGTTTCTGTCAATTTCAGCGTTATTGGGCCCAAACTAGTGGCTTTTCATCAGAACCGATGCAGACTCACCCAAAAGGCTCGGTTGCGCTGGCAGGGTCACGGCGCACGCGGTACATGCATTTCCATGTGTTTCTGTCAATTTCAGTGTTATTGGGCCCAAAGTAGTGGCTTTTCATCAGAACCGATGCAGACTCACCCAAAAGGCTCGGCTGGGCTGGCAGGGTCACGGCGCACGCCGTACATGCATTTCCATGTGTTTCTGTCAATTTCAGTGTTATTGGGCCCAAACTAGTGGCTTTTCATCAGAACCGATGCAGACTCACCCTAAAGGCTCGGCTGCGCTGGCAGGGTCACGGCGCACGCCGTACAAGTATTTTCATGTGTTTCTGTCAATTTCAGTGTTTTTGGCCCAAACTAGTGGCTTTTCATCAGAACCGATGCAGACTCACCCAAAAGGGTCGGCTGCGCTGGCAGGGTCACGATGCACGCCGTACATGCATTTTCATGTGTTTCTGTCAATTTCAGTGTTATTGGGCCCAAACTAGTGGCTTTTCATCAGAACCGATGCAGACTCACCCAAAAGGCTCGGCTGCGCTGGCAGGGTCACGGCGCACGCCGTACATGCATTTTCATGTGTTTCTGTCAATTTCAGTGTTATTGGGCCCAAACTAGTGGCTTTTCATCAGAACCGATGCAGACTCACCCAAAAGGCTCGGCTGGGCTGGCAGGGTCACGGCGCACGCCGTACATGCATTTCCATGTGTTTCTGTCAATTTCAGTGTTATTGGGCCCAAACTAGTGGCTTTTCATCAGAACCGATGCAGACTCACCCTAAAGGCTCGGCTGCGCTGGCAGGGTCACGGCGCACGCCGTACAAGTATTTTCATGTGTTTCTGTCAATTTCAGTGTTTTTGGCCCAAACTAGTGGCTTTTCATCAGAACCGATGCAGACTCACCCAAAAGGGTCGGCTGCGCTGGCAGGGTCACGATGCACGCCGTACATGCATTTTCATGTGTTTCTGTCAATTTCAGTGTTATTGGGCCCAAACTAGTGGCTTTTCATCAGAACCGATGCAGACTCACCCAAAAGGCTCGGCTGCGCTGGCAGGGTCACGGCGCACGCCGTACATGCATTTTCATGTGTTTCTGTCAATTTCAGTGTTATTGGGCCCAAACTAGTGGCTTTTCATCAGAACCGATGCAGACTCACCCAAAAGGCTCGGCTGCGCAGGGTCACGGCGCACGCCATACATGCATTTTCATGTGTTTCTGTCAATTTCAGTGTTATTGGGCCCAAACTAGTGGCTTTTCATCAGAACCGATGCAGACTCACCCAAAAGGCTCGGCTGCGCTGGCAGGGTCACGGCGCACGCCGTACATGCATTTCCATGTGTTTCTGTCAATTTCAGTGTTATTGGGCCCAAACTAGTGGCTTTTCATCAGAACCGATGCAGACTCACCCAAAAGGCTCGGCTGCGCTGGCAGGGTCACGGCGCACGCCGTACATGCATTTTCATGTGTTTCTGTCAATTTGAGTGTTATTGGGCCCAAACTAGTGGCTTTTCATCAGAACCGATGCAGACTCACCCAAAAGGCTCGGCTGCGCAGGGTCACGGCGCACGCCATACATGCATTTTCATGTGTTTCTGTCAATTTCAGTGTTATTGGGCCCAAACTAGTGGCTTTTCATCAGAACCGATGCAGACTCACCCAAAAGGCTCGGCTGCGCTGGCAGGGTCACGGCGCACGCCGTACATGCATTTCCATGTGTTTCTGTCAATTTCAGTGTTATTGAGCCCAAAATAGTGGCTTTTCATCAGAACTGATGCAGACTCACCCAAAAGGCTCGGCTGCGCTGGCAGGGTCACGGCGCACGCCGTACATGCATTTTCATGTGTTTCTGTCAATTTCAGTGTTATTGGGCCCAAACTAGTGGCTTTTCATCAGAACCGATGCAGACTCACCCAAAAGGCTCGGCTGCGCAGGGTCACGGCGCACGCCATACATGCATTTTCATGTGTTTCTGTCAATTTCAGTGTTATTGGGCCCAAACTAGTGGCTTTTCATCAGAACCGATGCAGACTCACCCAAAAGGCTCGGCTGCGCTGGCAGGGTCACGGCGCACGCCGTACATGCATATTCATGTGTTTCTGTCAATTTCAGCGTTATTGGGCCCAAACTAGTGGCTTTTCATCAGAACCTATGCAGACTCACCCAAAAGGCTCGGCTGCGCTGGCAGGGTCACGGCGCACGCCGTACATGCATTTCCATGTGTTTCTGTCAATTTCAGCGTTATTGGGCCCAAACTAGTGGCTTTTCATCAGAACCGATGCAGACTCACCCAAAAGGCTCGGCTGCGCTGGCAGGGTCACGGCGCACGCCGTACATGCATTTCCATGTGTTTCTGTCAATTTCAGCGTTATTGGGCCCAAACTAGTGGCTTTTCATCAGAACCGATGCAGACTCACCCTAAAGGCTCGGCTGCGCTGGCAGGGTCACGGCGCACGCCGTACATGTATTTTCATGTGTTTCTGTCAATTTCAGTGTTTTTGGGCCCAAACTAGTGGCTTTTCATCAGAACCGATGCAGACTCACCCAAAAGGCTCGGCTGCGCTGGCAGGGTCACGATGCACGCCGTACATGCATTTTCATGTGTTTCTGTCAATTTCAGTGTTATTGGGCCCAAACTAGTGGCTTTTCATCAGAACCGATGCAGACTCACCCAAAAGGCTCGGCTGCGCTGGCAGGGTCACGGCGCACGCCGTACATGCATTTTCATGTGTTTCTGTCAATTTCAGTGTTATTGGGCCCAAACTAGTGGCTTTTCATCAGAACCGATGCAGACTCACCCAAAAGGCTCGGCTGCGCAGGGTCACAGCGCACGCCATACATGCATTTTCATGTGTTTCTGTCAATTTCAGTGTTATTGGGCCCAAACTAGTGGCTTTTCATCAGAACCGATGCAGACTCACCCAAAAGGCTCGGCTGCGCAGGGTCACGGCGCACGCCATACATGCATTTTCATGTGTTTCTGTCAATTTCAGTGTTATTGGGCCCAAACTAGTGGCTTTTCATCAGAACCGATGCAGACTCACCCAAAAGGCTCGGCTGCGCTGGCAGGGTCACGGCGCACGCCGTACATGCATTTTCATGTGTTTCTGTCAATTTCAGTGTTATTGGGCCCAAACTAGTGGCTTTTCATCAGAACCGATGCAGACTCACCCCAAAGGCTCGGCTGCGCTGGCAGGGTCACGGCGCACGCCGTACATGCATTTTCATGTGTTTCTGTCAATTTCAGCGTTATTGGGCCCAAACTAGTGGCTTTTCATCAGAACCGATGCAGACTCACCCAAAAGGCTCGGCTGCGCTGGCAGGGTCACGGCGCACGCCGTACATGCATTTCCATGTGTTTCTGTCAATTTCAGCGTTATTGGGCCCAAACTAGTGGCTTTTCATCAGAACCGATGCAGACTCACCCAAAAGGCTCGGCTGCGCTGGCAGGGTCACGGCGCACGCCGTACATGCATTTCCATGTGTTTCTGTCAATTTCAGTGTTATTGGGCCCAAACTAGTGGCTTTTCATCAGAACCGATGCAGACTCACCCTAATGGCTCGGCTGCGCTGGCAGGGTCACGGCGCACGCCGTACATGTATTTTCATGTGTTTCTGTCAATTTCAGTGTTTTTGGGCCCAAACTAGTGGCTTTTCATCAGAACCGATGCAGACTCACCCAAAAGGCTCGGCTGCGCTGGCAGGGTCACGATGCACGCCGTACATGCATTTTCATGTGTTTCTGTCAATTTCAGTGTTATTGGGCCCAAACTAGTGGCTTTTCATCAGAACCGATGCAGACTCACCCAAAAGGCTCGGCTGCGCAGGGTCACGGCGCACGCCATACATGCATTTTCATGTGTTTCTGTCAATTTCAGTGTTATTGGGCCCAAACTAGTGGCTTTTCATCAGAACCGATGCAGACTCACCCAAAAGGCTCGGCTGCGCAGGGTCACGGCGCACGCCATACATGCATTTTCATGTGTTTCTGTCAATTTCAGTGTTATTGGGCCCAAACTAGTGGCTTTTCATCAGAACCGATGCAGACTCACCCAAAAGGCTCGGCTGCGCTGGCAGGGTCACGGCGCACGCCGTACATGCATTTCCATGTGTTTCTGTCAATTTCAGTGTTATTGGGCCCAAACTAGTGGCTTTTCATCAGAACCGATGCAGACTCACCCAAAAGGCTCGGCTGCGCTGGCAGGGTCACAGCGCACGCCGTACATGCATTTTCATGTGTTTCTGTCAATTTCAGTGTTATTGGGCCCAAACTAGTGGCTTTTCATCAGAACCGATGCAGACTCACCCAAAAGGCTCGGCTGCGCAGGGTCACGGCGCACGCCATACATGCATTTTCATGTGTTTCTGTCAATTTCAGTGTTATTGGGCCCAAACTAGTGGCTTTTCATCAGAACCGATGCAGACTCACCCAAAAGGCTCGGCTGCGCTGGCAGGCTCACGGCGCACGCCGTACATGCATTTCCATGTGTTTCTGTCAATTTCAGTGTTATTGGGCCCAAACTAGTGGCTTTTCATCAGAACCGATGCAGACTCACCCAAAAGGCTCGGCTGCGCTGGCAGGGTCACGGCGCACGCCGTACATGCATTTTCATGTGTTTCTGTCAATTTCAGTGTTATTGGGCCCAAACTAGTGGCTTTTCATCAGAACCGATGCAGACTCACCCAAAAGGCTCGGCTGCGCAGGGTCACGGCGCACGCCATACATGCATTTTCATGTGTTTCTGTCAATTTCAGTGTTATTGGGCCCAAACTAGTGGCTTTTCATCAGAACCGATGCAGACTCACCCCAAAGGCTCGGCTGCGCTGGCAGGGTCACGGCGCACGCCGTACATGCATATTCATGTGTTTCTGTCAATTTCAGCGTTATTGGGCCCAAACTAGTGGCTTTTCATCAGAACCTATGCAGACTCACCCAAAAGGCTCGGCTGCGCTGGCAGGGTCACGGCGCACGCCGTACATGCATTTCCATGTGTTTCTGTCAATTTCAGCGTTATTGGGCCCAAACTAGTGGCTTTTCATCAGAACCGATGCAGACTCACCCAAAAGGCTCGGCTGCGCTGGCAGGGTCACGGCGCACGCCGTACATGCATTTCCATGTGTTTCTGTCAATTTCAGTGTTATTGGGCCCAAACTAGTGGCTTTTCATCAGAACCGATGCAGACTCACCCTAAAGGCTCGGCTGCGCTGGCAGGGTCACGGCGCACGCCGTACATGTATTTTCATGTGTTTCTGTCAATTTCAGTGTTTTTGGGCCCAAACTAGTGGCTTTTCATCAGAACCGATGCAGACTCACCCAAAAGGCTCGGCTGCGCTGGCAGGGTCACGATGCACGCCGTACATGCATTTTCATGTGTTTCTGTCAATTTCAGTGTTATTGGGCCCAAACTAGTGGCTTTTCATCAGAACCGATGCAGACTCACCCAAAAGGCTCGGCTGCGCTGGCAGGGTCACGGCGCACGCCGTACATGCATTTTCATGTGTTTCTGTCAATTTCAGTGTTATTGGGCCCAAACTAGTGGCTTTTCATCAGAACCGATGCAGACTCACCCAAAAGGCTCGGCTGCGCAGGGTCACGGCGCACGCCATACATGCATTTTCATGTGTTTCTGTCAATTTCAGTGTTATTGGGCCCAAACTAGTGGCTTTTCATCAGAACCGATGCAGACTCACCCAAAAGGCTCGGCTGCGCAGGGTCACGGCGCACGCCGTACATGCATTTCCATGTGTTTCTGTCAATTTCAGTGTTATTGGGCCCAAACTAGTGGCTTTTCATCAGAACCGATGCAGACTCACCCTAAAGGCTCGGCTGCGCTGGCAGGGTCACGGCGCACGCCGTACATGTATTTTCATGTGTTTCTGTCAATTTCAGTGTTTTTGGGCCCAAACTAGTGGCTTTTCATCAGAACCGATGCAGACTCACCCAAAAGGCTCGGCTGCGCTGGCAGGGTCACGATGCACGCCGTACATGCATTTTCATGTGTTTCTGTCAATTTCAGTGTTATTGGGCCCAAACTAGTGGCTTTTCATCAGAACCGATGCAGACTCACCCAAAAGGCTCGGCTGCGCTGGCAGGGTCACGGCGCACGCCGTACATGCATTTTCATGTGTTTCTGTCAATTTCAGTGTTATTGGGCCCAAACTAGTGGCTTTTCATCAGAACCGATGCAGACTCACCCAAAAGGCTCGGCTGTGCTGGCAGGGTCACTGCGCAAGCCGTACATGCATTTTCATGTGTTTCTGTCAATTTCAGTGTTATTGGGCCCAAACTAGTGGCTTTTCATCAGAACCGATGCAGACTCACCCTAAAGGCTCGGCTGCGCTGGCAGGGTCACGGCGCACACCGTACATGCATTTTCATGTGTTTCTGTCAATTTCAGCGTTATTGGGCCCAAACTAGTGGCTTTTCATCAGAACCGATGCAGACTCACCCAAAAGGCTCGGCTGCGCTGGCAGGGTCACGGCGCACACCGTACATGCATTTTCATGTGTTTCTGTCAATTTCAGTGTTATTGGGCCCAAACTAGTGGCTTTTCATCAGAACCGATGCAGACTCACCCAAAAGGCTCGGCTGCGCAGGGTCACGGCGCACGCCATACATGCATTTTCATGTGTTTCTGTCAATTTCAGTGTTATTGGGCCCAAACTAGTGGCTTTTCATCAGAACCGATGCAGACTCACCCAAAAGGCTCGGCTGCGCTGGCAGGGTCACGGCGCACGCCGTACATGCATTTTCATGTGTTTCTGTCAATTTCAGTGTTATTGGGCCCAAACTAGTGGCTTTTCATCAGAACCGATGCAGACTCACCCCAAAGGCTCGGCTGCGCTGGCAGGGTCACGGCGCACGCCGTACATGCATTTTCATGTGTTTCTGTCAATTTCAGTGTTATTGGGCCCAAACTAGTGGCTTTTCATCAGAACCGATGCAGACTCACCCAAAAGGCTCGGCTGCGCTGGCAGAGTCACGGCGCACGCCGTACATGCATTTTCATGTGTTTCTGTCAATTTCAGTGTTATTGGGCCCAAACTAGTGGCTTTTCATCAGAACCGATGCAGACTCACCCAAAAGGCTCGGCTGCGCAGGGTCACGGCGCACGCCATACATGCATTTTCATGTGTTTCTGTCAATTTCAGTGTTATTGGGCCCAAACTAGTGGCTTTTCATCAGAACCGATGCAGACTCACCCCAAAGGCTCGGCTGCGCTGGCAGGGTCACGGCGCACGCCGTACATGCATTTTCATGTGTTTCTGTCAATTTCAGTGTTATTGGGCCCAAACTAGTGGCTTTTCATCAGAACCGATGCAGACTCACCCAAAAGGCTTGGCTGCGCTGACAGGGTCACGGCGCACGCCGTACATGCATTTTCATGTGTTTCTGTCAATTTCAGTGTTATTGGGCCCAAACTAGTGGCTTTCATCAGAACCGATGCAGACTCACCCGGAAGGCTCGGCTGCGCTGGCAGGGTCACGGCGCACGCCGTACATGCATTTTCATGTGTTTCTGTCAATTTCAGCGTTATTGGGCCCAAACTAGTGGCTTTTCATCAGAACCGATGCAGACTCACCCAAAAGGCTCGGTTGCGCTGGCAGGGTCACGGCGCACGCGGTACATGCATTTCCATGTGTTTCTGTCAATTTCAGTGTTATTGGGCCCAAACTAGTGGCTTTTCATCAGAACCGATGCAGACTCACCCAAAAGGCTCGGCTGGGCTGGCAGGGTCACGGCGCACGCCGTACAAGTATTTTCATGTGTTTCTGTCAATTTCAGTGTTTTTGGCCCAAACTAGTGGCTTTTCATCAGAACCGATGCAGACTCACCCAAAAGGCTCGGCTGCGCTGGCAGGGTCACGATGCACGCCGTACATGCATTTTCATGTGTTTCTGTCAATTTCAGTGTTATTGGGCCCAAACTAGTGGCTTTTCATCAGAACCGATGCAGACTCACCCAAAAGGCTCGGCTGCGCTGGCAGGGTCACGGCGCACACCGTACATGCATTTTCATGTGTTTCTGTCAATTTCAGTGTTATTGGGCCCAAACTAGTGGCTTTTCATCAGAACCGATGCAGACTCACCCAAAAGGCTCGGCTGCGCAGGGTCACGGCGCACGCCATACATGCATTTTCATGTGTTTCTGTCAATTTCAGTGTTATTGGGCCCAAACTAGTGGCTTTTCATCAGAACCGATGCAGACTCACCCAAAAGGCTCGGCTGCGCAGGGTCACGGCGCACGCCATACATGCATTTTCATGTGTTTCTGTCAATTTCAGTGTTATTGGGCCCAAACTAGTGGCTTTTCATCAGAACCGATGCAGACTCACCCCAAAGGCTCGGCTGCGCTGGCAGGGTCACGGCGCACGCCGTACATGCATTTCCATGTGTTTCTGTCAATTTCAGTGTTATTGGGCCCAAACTAGTGGCTTTTCATCAGAACCGATGCAGACTCACCCAAAAGGCTCGGCTGCGCAGGGTCACGGCGCACGCCATACATGCATTTTCATGTGTTTCTGTCAATTTCAGTGTTATTGGGCCCAAACTAGTGGCTTTTCATCAGAACCGATGCAGACTCACCCCAAAGGCTCGGCTGCGCTGGCAGGGTCACGGCGCACGCCGTACATGCATTTCCATGTGTTTCTGTCAATTTCAGTGTTATTGGGCCCAAACTAGTGGCTTTTCATCAGAACCGATGCAGACTCACCCAAAAGGCTCGGCTGCGCAGGGTCACGGCGCACGCCATACATGCATTTTCATGTGTTTCTGTCAATTTCAGTGTTATTGGGCCCAAACTAGTGGCTTTTCATCAGAACCGATGCAGACTCACCCAAAAGGCTCGGCTGCGCTGGCAGGGTCACGGCGCACGCCGTACATGCATTTTCATGTGTTTCTGTCAATTTCAGTGTTATTGGGCCCAAACTAGTGGCTTTTCATCAGAACCGATGCAGACTCACCCCAAAGGCTCGGCTGCGCTGGCAGGGTCACGGCGCACGCCGTACATGCATTTTCATGTGTTTCTGTCAATTTCAGTGTTATTGGGCCCAAACTAGTGGCTTTTCATCAGAACCGATGCAGACTCACCCAAAAGGCTCGGCTGCGCTGGCAGGGTCACGGCGCACGCCGTACATGCATTTCCATGTGTTTCTGTCAATTTCAGCGTTATTGGGCCCAAACTAGTGGCTTTTCATCAGAACCGATGCAGACTCACCCAAAAGGCTCGGCTGCGCTGGCAGGGTCACGGCGCACGCCGTACATGCATTTCCATGTGTTTCTGTCAATTTCAGTGTTATTGGGCCCAAACTAGTGGCTTTTCATCAGAACCGATGCAGACTCACCCTAAAGGCTCGGCTGCGCTGGCAGGGTCACGGCGCACGCCGTACATGTATTTTCATGTGTTTCTGTCAATTTCAGTGTTTTTGGGCCCAAACTAGTGGCTTTTCATCAGAACCGATGCAGACTCACCCAAAAGGCTCGGCTGCGCTGGCAGGGTCACGATGCACGCCGTACATGCATTTTCATGTGTTTCTGTCAATTTCAGTGTTATTGGGCCCAAACTAGTGGCTTTTCATCAGAACCGATGCAGACTCACCCAAAAGGCTCGGCTGCGCTGGCAGGGTCACTGCGCAAGCCGTACATGCATTTTCATGTGTTTCTGTCAATTTCAGTGTTATTGGGCCCAAACTAGTGGCTTTTCATCAGAACCGATGCAGACTCACCCAAAAGGCTCGGCTGCGCTGGCAGGGTCACTGCGCAAGCCGTACATGCATTTTCATGTGTTTCTGTCAATTTCAGTGTTATTGGGCCCAAACTAGTGGCTTTTCATCAGAACCGATGCAGACTCACCCTAAAGGCTCGGCTGCGCTGGCAGGGTCACGGCGCACACCGTACATGCATTTTCATGTGTTTCTGTCAATTTCAGCGTTATTGGGCCCAAACTAGTGGCTTTTCATCAGAACCGATGCAGACTCACCCAAAAGGCTCGGCTGCGCTGGCAGGGTCACGGCGCACACCGTACATGCATTTTCATGTGTTTCTGTCAATTTCAGTGTTATTGGGCCCAAACTAGTGGCTTTTCATCAGAACCGATGCAGACTCACCCAAAAGGCTCGGCTGCGCAGGGTCACGGCGCACGCCGTACATGCATTTTCATGTGTTTCTGTCAATTTCAGTGTTATTGGGCCCAAACTAGTGGCTTTTCATCAGAACCGATGCAGACTCACCCAAAAGGCTCGGCTGCGCTGGCAGGGTCACGGCGCACGCCGTACATGCATTTTCATGTGTTTCTGTCAATTTCAGTGTTATTGGGCCCAAACTAGTGGCTTTTCATCAGAACCGATGCAGACTCACCCCAAAGGCTCGGCTGCGCTGGCAGGGTCACGGCGAACGCCGTACATGCATTTTCATGTGTTTCTGTCAATTTCAGTGTTATTGGGCCCAAACTAGTGGCTTTTCATCAGAACCGATGCAGACTCACCCAAAAGGCTCGGCTGCGCTGGCAGAGTCACGGCGCACGCCGTACATGCATTTTCATGTGTTTCTGTCAATTTCAGTGTTATTGGGCCCAAACTAGTGGCTTTTCATCAGAACCGATGCAGACTCACCCAAAAGGCTCGGCTGCGCAGGGTCACGGCGCACGCCATACATGCATTTTCATGTGTTTCTGTCAATTTCAGTGTTATTGGGCCCAAACTAGTGGCTTTTCATCAGAACCGATGCAGACTCACCCCAAAGGCTCGGCTGCGCTGGCAGGGTCACGGCGCACGCCGTACATGCATTTTCATGTGTTTCTGTCAATTTCAGTGTTATTGGGCCCAAACTAGTGGCTTTTCATCAGAACCGATGCAGACTCACCCAAAAGGCTTGGCTGCGCTGACAGGGTCACGGCGCACGCCGTACATGCATTTTCATGTGTTTCTGTCAATTTCAGTGTTATTGGGCCCAAACTAGTGGCTTTCATCAGAACCGATGCAGACTCACCCGGAAGGCTCGGCTGCGCTGGCAGGGTCACGGCGCACGCCGTACATGCATTTTCATGTGTTTCTGTCAATTTCAGCGTTATTGGTCCCAAACTAGTGGCTTTTCATCAGAACCGATGCAGACTCACCCAAAAGGCTCGGTTGCGCTGGCAGGGTCACGGCGCACGCGGTACATGCATTTCCATGTGTTTCTGTCAATTTCAGTGTTATTGGGCCCAAACTAGTGGCTTTTCATCAGAACCGATGCAGACTCACCCAAAAGGCTCGGCTGGGCTGGCAGGGTCACGGCGCACGCCGTACATGCATTTCCATGTGTTTCTGTCAATTTCAGTGTTATTGGGCCCAAACTAGTGGCTTTTCATCAGAACCGATGCAGACTCACCCTAAAGGCTCGGCTGCGCTGGCAGGGTCACGGCGCACGCCGTACAAGTATTTTCATGTGTTTCTGTCAATTTCAGTGTTTTTGGCCCAAACTAGTGGCTTTTCATCAGAACCGATGCAGACTCACCCAAAAGGCTCGGCTGCGCTGGCAGGGTCACGATGCACGCCGTACATGCATTTTCATGTGTTTCTGTCAATTTCAGTGTTATTGGGCCCAAACTAGTGGCTTTTCATCAGAACCGATGCAGACTCACCCAAAAGGCTCGGCTGCGCTGGCAGGGTCACGGCGCACGCCGTACATGCATTTTCATGTGTTTCTGTCAATTTCAGTGTTATTGGGCCCAAACTAGTGGCTTTTCATCAGAACCGATGCAGACTCACCCAAAAGGCTCGGCTGCGCAGGGTCACGGCGCACGCCATACATGCATTTTCATGTGTTTCTGTCAATTTCAGTGTTATTGGGCCCAAACTAGTGGCTTTTCATCAGAACCGATGCAGACTCACCCAAAAGGCTCGGCTGCGCAGGGTCACGGCGCACGCCGTACATGCATTTCCATGTGTTTCTGTCAATTTCAGTGTTATTGGGCCCAAACTAGTGGCTTTTCATCAGAACCGATGCAGACTCACCCTAAAGGCTCGGCTGCGCTGGCAGGGTCACGGCGCACGCCGTACATGTATTTTCATGTGTTTCTGTCAATTTCAGTGTTTTTGGGCCCAAACTAGTGGCTTTTCATCAGAACCGATGCAGACTCACCCAAAAGGCTCGGCTGCGCTGGCAGGGTCACGATGCACGCCGTACATGCATTTTCATGTGTTTCTGTCAATTTCAGTGTTATTGGGCCCAAACTAGTGGCTTTTCATCAGAACCGATGCAGACTCACCCAAAAGGCTCGGCTGCGCTGGCAGGGTCACGGCGCACGCCGTACATGCATTTTCATGTGTTTCTGTCAATTTCAGTGTTATTGGGCCCAAACTAGTGGCTTTTCATCAGAACCGATGCAGACTCACCCAAAAGGCTCGGCTGCGCTGGCAGGGTCACTGCGCAAGCCGTACATGCATTTTCATGTGTTTCTGTCAATTTCAGTGTTATTGGGCCCAAACTAGTGGCTTTTCATCAGAACCGATGCAGACTCACCCTAAAGGCTCGGCTGCGCTGGCAGGGTCACGGCGCACACCGTACATGCATTTTCATGTGTTTCTGTCAATTTCAGCGTTATTGGGCCCAAACTAGTGGCTTTTCATCAGAACCGATGCAGACTCACCCAAAAGGCTCGGCTGCGCTGGCAGGGTCACGGCGCACACCGTACATGCATTTTCATGTGTTTCTGTCAATTTCAGTGTTATTGGGCCCAAACTAGTGGCTTTTCATCAGAACCGATGCAGACTCACCCAAAAGGCTCGGCTGCGCAGGGTCACGGCGCACGCCATACATGCATTTTCATGTGTTTCTGTCAATTTCAGTGTTATTGGGCCCAAACTAGTGGCTTTTCATCAGAACCGATGCAGACTCACCCAAAAGGCTCGGCTGCGCTGGCAGGGTCACGGCGCACGCCGTACATGCATTTTCATGTGTTTCTGTCAATTTCAGTGTTATTGGGCCCAAACTAGTGGCTTTTCATCAGAACCGATGCAGACTCACCCCAAAGGCTCGGCTGCGCTGGCAGGGTCACGGCGCACGCCGTACATGCATTTTCATGTGTTTCTGTCAATTTCAGTGTTATTGGGCCCAAACTAGTGGCTTTTCATCAGAACCGATGCAGACTCACCCAAAAGGCTCGGCTGCGCTGGCAGAGTCACGGCGCACGCCGTACATGCATTTTCATGTGTTTCTGTCAATTTCAGTGTTATTGGGCCCAAACTAGTGGCTTTTCATCAGAACCGATGCAGACTCACCCAAAAGGCTCGGCTGCGCAGGGTCACGGCGCACGCCATACATGCATTTTCATGTGTTTCTGTCAATTTCAGTGTTATTGGGCCCAAACTAGTGGCTTTTCATCAGAACCGATGCAGACTCACCCCAAAGGCTCGGCTGCGCTGGCAGGGTCACGGCGCACGCCGTACATGCATTTTCATGTGTTTCTGTCAATTTCAGTGTTATTGGGCCCAAACTAGTGGCTTTTCATCAGAACCGATGCAGACTCACCCAAAAGGCTTGGCTGCGCTGACAGGGTCACGGCGCACGCCGTACATGCATTTTCATGTGTTTCTGTCAATTTCAGTGTTATTGGGCCCAAACTAGTGGCTTTCATCAGAACCGATGCAGACTCACCCGGAAGGCTCGGCTGCGCTGGCAGGGTCACGGCGCACGCCGTACATGCATTTTCATGTGTTTCTGTCAATTTCAGCGTTATTGGGCCCAAACTAGTGGCTTTTCATCAGAACCGATGCAGACTCACCCAAAAGGCTCGGTTGCGCTGGCAGGGTCACGGCGCACGCGGTACATGCATTTCCATGTGTTTCTGTCAATTTCAGTGTTATTGGGCCCAAACTAGTGGCTTTTCATCAGAACCGATGCAGACTCACCCAAAAGGCTCGGCTGGGCTGGCAGGGTCACGGCGCACGCCGTACAAGTATTTTCATGTGTTTCTGTCAATTTCAGTGTTTTTGGCCCAAACTAGTGGCTTTTCATCAGAACCGATGCAGACTCACCCAAAAGGCTCGGCTGCGCTGGCAGGGTCACGATGCACGCCGTACATGCATTTTCATGTGTTTCTGTCAATTTCAGTGTTATTGGGCCCAAACTAGTGGCTTTTCATCAGAACCGATGCAGACTCACCCAAAAGGCTCGGCTGCGCTGGCAGGGTCACGGCGCACACCGTACATGCATTTTCATGTGTTTCTGTCAATTTCAGTGTTATTGGGCCCAAACTAGTGGCTTTTCATCAGAACCGATGCAGACTCACCCAAAAGGCTCGGCTGCGCAGGGTCACGGCGCACGCCATACATGCATTTTCATGTGTTTCTGTCAATTTCAGTGTTATTGGGCCCAAACTAGTGGCTTTTCATCAGAACCGATGCAGACTCACCCAAAAGGCTCGGCTGCGCAGGGTCACGGCGCACGCCATACATGCATTTTCATGTGTTTCTGTCAATTTCAGTGTTATTGGGCCCAAACTAGTGGCTTTTCATCAGAACCGATGCAGACTCACCCCAAAGGCTCGGCTGCGCTGGCAGGGTCACGGCGCACGCCGTACATGCATTTCCATGTGTTTCTGTCAATTTCAGTGTTATTGGGCCCAAACTAGTGGCTTTTCATCAGAACCGATGCAGACTCACCCAAAAGGCTCGGCTGCGCAGGGTCACGGCGCACGCCATACATGCATTTTCATGTGTTTCTGTCAATTTCAGTGTTATTGGGCCAAACTAGTGGCTTTTCATCAGAACGATGCAGACTCACCCCAAAGGCTCGGCTGCGCTGGCAGGGTCACGGCGCACGCCGTACATGCATTTCCATGTGTTTCTGTCAATTTCAGTGTTATTGGGCCCAAACTAGTGGCTTTTCATCAGAACCGATGCAGGACTCACCCAAAGGCTCGGGCTGCGCAGGGTCACGGCGCACGCCATACATGCATTTTCATGTGTTTTCTGTCAATTTCAGTGTTATTGGGCCCAAACTAGTGGCTTTTCATCAGAACCGATGCAGACTCACCCAAAAGGCTCGGCTGCGCTGGCAGGGTCACGGCGCACGCCGTACATGCATTTTCATGTGTTTCTGTCAATTTCAGTGTTATTGGGCCCAAACTAGTGGCCTTTTCATCAGAACCGATGCAGACTCACCCCAAAGGCTCGGCTGCGCTGGCAGGGTCACGGCGCACGCCGTACATGCATTTTCATGTGTTTCTGTCAATTTCAGTGTTATTGGGCCCAAACTAGTGGCTTTTCATCAGAACCGATGCAGACTCACCCAAAAGGCTCGCTGCGCTGGCAGGGTCACGGCGCACGCCGTACATGCATTTCCATGTGTTTCTGTCAATTTCAGCGTTATTGGGCCCAAACTAGTGGCTTTTCATCAGAACCGATGCAGACTCACCCAAAAGGCTCGGCTGCGCTGGCAGGGTCACGGCGCACGCCGTACATGCATTTCCATGTGTTTCTGTCAATTTCAGTGTTATTGGGCCCAAACTAGTGGCTTTTCATCAGAACCGATGCAGACTCACCCTAAAGGCTCGGCTGCGCTGGCAGGGTCACGGCACACGCCGTACATGTATTTTCATGTGTTTCTGTCAATTTCAGTGTTTTTGGGCCCAAACTAGTGGCTTTTCATCAGAACCGATGCAGACTCACCCAAAAGGCTCGGCTGCGCTGGCAGGGTCACGATGCACGCCGTACATGCATTTTCATGTGTTTCTGTCAATTTCAGTGTTATTGGCCCAAACTAGTGGCTTTTCATCAGAACCGATGCAGACTCACCCAAAAGGCTCGGCTGCGCTGGCAGGGTCACGGCGCAAGCCGTACATGCATTTTCATGTGTGTTTCTGTCAATTTCAGTGTTATTGGGCCCAAACTAGTGGCTTTTCCATCAGAACCGATGCAGACTCACCCAAAAGGCTCTGGCTGCGCTGGCAGGGTCACTGCGCAAGCCGTACATGCATTTTTCATGTGTTTCTGTCAATTTCAGTGTTATTGGGCCCAAACTAGTGGCTTTTCATCAGAACCGATGCAGACTCACCCTAAAGGCTCGGCTGCGCTGGCAGGGTCACGGCGCACACTACATGCATTTTCATGTGTTTCTGTCAATTTCAGCGTTATTGGGCCCAAACTAGTGGCTTTTCATCAGAACCGATGCAGACTCACCCAAAAGGCTCGGCTGCGCTGGCAGGGTCACGGCGCACACCGTACATGCATTTTCATGTGTTTCTGTCAATTTCAGTGTTATTGGGCCCAAACTAGTGGCTTTTCATCAGAACCGATGCAGACTCACCCAAAAGGCTCGGCTGCGCAGGGTCACGGCGCACGCCGTACATGCATTTTCATGTGTTTCTGTCAATTTCAGTGTTATTGGGCCCAAACTAGTGGCTTTTCATCAGAACCGATGCAGACTCACCCAAAAGGCTCGGCTGCGCTGGCAGGGTCACGGCGCACGCCGTACATGCATTTTCATGTGTTTCTGTCAATTTCAGTGTTATTGGGCCCAAACTAGTGGCTTTTCATCAGAACCGATGCAGACTCACCCCAAAGGCTCGGCTGCGCTGGCAGGGTCACGGCGAACGCCGTACATGCATTTTCATGTGTTTCTGTCAATTTCAGTGTTATTGGGCCCAAACTAGTGGCTTTTCATCAGAACCGATGCAGACTCACCCAAAAGGCTCGGCTGCGCTGGCAGAGTCACGGCGCACGCCGTACATGCATTTTCATGTGTTTCTGTCAATTTCAGTGTTATTGGGCCCAAACTAGTGGCTTTTCATCAGAACCGATGCAGACTCACCCAAAAGGCTCGGCTGCGCAGGGTCACGGCGCACGCCATACATGCATTTTCATGTGTTTCTGTCAATTTCAGTGTTATTGGGCCCAAACTAGTGGCTTTTCATCAGAACCGATGCAGACTCACCCCAAAGGCTCGGCTGCGCTGGCAGGGTCACGGCGCACGCCGTACATGCATTTTCATGTGTTTCTGTCAATTTCAGTGTTATTGGGCCCAAACTAGTGGCTTTTCATCAGAACCGATGCAGACTCACCCAAAAGGCTTGGCTGCGCTGACAGGGTCACGGCGCACGCCGTACATGCATTTTCATGTGTTTCTGTCAATTTCAGTGTTATTGGGCCCAAACTAGTGGCTTTCATCAGAACCGATGCAGACTCACCCGGAAGGCTCGGCTGCGCTGGCAGGGTCACGGCGCACGCCGTACATGCATTTTCATGTGTTTCTGTCAATTTCAGCGTTATTGGGCCCAAACTAGTGGCTTTTCATCAGAACCGATGCAGACTCACCCAAAAGGCTCGGTTGCGCTGGCAGGGTCACGGCGCACGCGGTACATGCATTTCCATGTGTTTCTGTCAATTTCAGTGTTATTGGGCCCAAACTAGTGGCTTTTCATCAGAACCGATGCAGACTCACCCAAAAGGCTCGGCTGGGCTGGCAGGGTCACGGCGCACGCCGTACATGCATTTCCATGTGTTTCTGTCAATTTCAGTGTTATTGGGCCCAAACTAGTGGCTTTTCATCAGAACCGATGCAGACTCACCCTAAAGGCTCGGCTGCGCTGGCAGGGTCACGGCGCACGCCGTACAAGTATTTTCATGTGTTTCTGTCAATTTCAGTGTTTTTGGCCCAAACTAGTGGCTTTTCATCAGAACCGATGCAGACTCACCCAAAAGGCTCGGCTGCGCTGGCAGGGTCACGGCGCACGCCGTACATGCATTTCCATGTGTTTCTGTCAATTTCAGCGTTATTGGGCCCAAACTAGTGGCTTTTCATCAGAACCGATGCAGACTCACCCAAAAGGCTTGGCTGCGCTGACAGGGTCACGGCGCACGCCGTACATGCATTTTCATGTGTTTCTGTCAATTTCAGTGTTATTGGGCCCAAACTAGTGGCTTTCATCAGAACCGATGCAGACTCACCCGGAAGGCTCGGCTGCGCTGGCAGGGTCACGGCGCACGCCGTACATGCATTTTCATGTGTTTCTGTCAATTTCAGCGTTATTGGTCCCAAACTAGTGGCTTTTCATCAGAACCGATGCAGACTCACCCAAAAGGCTCGGTTGCGCTGGCAGGGTCACGGCGCACGCGGTACATGCATTTCCATGTGTTTCTGTCAATTTCAGTGTTATTGGGCCCAAACTAGTGGCTTTTCATCAGAACCGATGCAGACTCACCCAAAAGGCTCGGCTGGGCTGGCAGGGTCACGGCGCACGCCGTACATGCATTTCCATGTGTTTCTGTCAATTTCAGTGTTATTGGGCCCAAACTAGTGGCTTTTCATCAGAACCGATGCAGACTCACCCTAAAGGCTCGGCTGCGCTGGCAGGGTCACGGCGCACGCCGTACAAGTATTTTCATGTGTTTCTGTCAATTTCAGTGTTTTTGGCCCAAACTAGTGGCTTTTCATCAGAACCGATGCAGACTCACCCAAAAGGCTCGGCTGCGCTGGCAGGGTCACGATGCACGCCGTACATGCATTTTCATGTGTTTCTGTCAATTTCAGTGTTATTGGGCCCAAACTAGTGGCTTTTCATCAGAACCGATGCAGACTCACCCAAAAGGCTCGGCTGCGCTGGCAGGGTCACGGCGCACGCCGTACATGCATTTTCATGTGTTTCTGTCAATTTCAGTGTTATTGGGCCCAAACTAGTGGCTTTTCATCAGAACCGATGCAGACTCACCCAAAAGGCTCGGCTGCGCAGGGTCACGGCGCACGCCATACATGCATTTTCATGTGTTTCTGTCAATTTCAGTGTTATTGGGCCCAAACTAGTGGCTTTTCATCAGAACCGATGCAGACTCACCCAAAAGGCTCGGCTGCGCAGGGTCACGGCGCACGCCATACATGCATTTTCATGTGTTTCTGTCAATTTCAGTGTTATTGGGCCCAAACTAGTGGCTTTTCATCAGAACCGATGCAGACTCACCCAAAAGGCTCGGCTGCGCTGGCAGGGTCACGGCGCACGCCGTACATGCATTTCCATGTGTTTCTGTCAATTTCAGTGTTATTGGGCCCAAACTAGTGGCTTTTCATCAGAACCGATGCAGACTCACCCTAAAGGCTCGGCTGCGCTGGCAGGGTCACGGCGCACGCCGTACATGCATTTTCATGTGTTTCTGTCAATTTGAGTGTTATTGGGCCCAAACTAGTGGCTTTTCATCAGAACCGATGCAGACTCACCCAAAAGGCTCGGCTGCGCAGGGTCACGGCGCACGCCATACATGCATTTTCATGTGTTTCTGTCAATTTCAGTGTTATTGGGCCCAAACTAGTGGCTTTTCATCAGAACCGATGCAGACTCACCCAAAAGGCTCGGCTGCGCTGGCAGGGTCACGGCGCACGCCGTACATGCATTTCCATGTGTTTCTGTCAATTTCAGTGTTATTGGGCCCAAACTAGTGGCTTTTCATCAGAACCGATGCAGACTCACCCAAAAGGCTCGGCTGCGCTGGCAGGGTCACGGCGCACACCGTACATGCATTTTCATGTGTTTCTGTCAATTTCAGTGTTATTGGGCCCAAACTAGTGGCTTTTCATCAGAACCGATGCAGACTCACCCAAAAGGCTCGGCTGCGCAGGGTCACGGCGCACGCCATACATGCATTTTCATGTGTTTCTGTCAATTTCAGTGTTATTGGGCCCAAACTAGTGGCTTTTCATCAGAACCGATGCAGACTCACCCCAAAGGCTCGGCTGCGCTGGCAGGGTCACGGCGCACGCCGTACATGCATATTCATGTGTTTCTGTCAATTTCAGCGTTATTGGGCCCAAACTAGTGGCTTTTCATCAGAACCTATGCAGACTCACCCAAAAGGCTCGGCTGCGCTGGCAGGGTCACGGCGCACGCCGTACATGCATTTCCATGTGTTTCTGTCAATTTCAGCGTTATTGGGCCCAAACTAGTGGCTTTTCATCAGAACCGATGCAGACTCACCCAAAAGGCTCGGCTGCGCTGGCAGGGTCACGGCGCACGCCGTACATGCATTTCCATGTGTTTCTGTCAATTTCAGTGTTATTGGGCCCAAACTAGTGGCTTTTCATCAGAACCGATGCAGACTCACCCTAAAGGCTCGGCTGCGCTGGCAGGGTCACGGCGCACGCCGTACATGTATTTTCATGTGTTTCTGTCAATTTCAGTGTTTTTGGGCCCAAACTAGTGGCTTTTCATCAGAACCGATGCAGACTCACCCAAAAGGCTCGGCTGCGCTGGCAGGGTCACGATGCACGCCGTACATGCATTTTCATGTGTTTCTGTCAATTTCAGTGTTATTGGGCCCAAACTAGTGGCTTTTCATCAGAACCGATGCAGACTCACCCAAAAGGCTCGGCTGCGCTGGCAGGGTCACGGCGCACGCCGTACATGCATTTTCATGTGTTTCTGTCAATTTCAGTGTTATTGGGCCCAAACTAGTGGCTTTTCATCAGAACCGATGCAGACTCACCCAAAAGGCTCGGCTGCGCTGGCAGGGTCACGGCGCAAGCCGTACATGCATTTTCATGTGTTTCTGTCAATTTCAGTGTTATTGGGCCCAAACTAGTGGCTTTTCATCAGAACCGATGCAGACTCACCCTAAAGGCTCGGCTGTGCTGGCAGGGTCACGGCGCACGCCGTACATGCATTTCCATGTGTTTCTGTCAATTTCAGTGTTATTGGGCCCAAACTAGTGGCTTTTCATCAGAACCGATGCAGACTCACCCAAAAGGCTCGGCTGCGCTGGCAGGGTCACGGCGCACGCCGTACATGCATTTTCATGTGTTTCTGTCAATTTCAGTGTTATTGGGCCCAAACTAGTGGCTTTTCATCAGAACCAATGCAGACTCACCCAAAAGGCTCGGCTGCGCTGGCAGGGTCACGGCGCACGCCGTACATGCATTTCCATGTGTTTCTTTCAATTTCAGTGTTATTGGGCCCAAACTAGTGGCTTTTCATCAGAACCGATGCAGACTCACCCCAAAGGCTCGGCTGCGCTGGCAGGGTCACGGCGCACGCCGTACATGCATATTCATGTGTTTCTGTCAATTTCAGCGTTATTGGGCCCAAACTAGTGGCTTTTCATCAGAACCTATGCAGACTCACCCAAAAGGCTCGGCTGCGCTGGCAGGGTCACGGCGCACGCCGTACATGCATTTCCATGTGTTTCTGTCAATTTCAGCGTTATTGGGCCCAAACTAGTGGCTTTTCATCAGAACCGATGCAGACTCACCCAAAAGGCTCGGCTGCGCTGGCAGGGTCACGGCGCACGCCGTACATGCATTTCCATGTGTTTCTGTCAATTTCAGTGTTATTGGGCCCAAACTAGTGGCTTTTCATCAGAACCGATGCAGACTCACCCTAAAGGCTCGGCTGCGCTGGCAGGGTCACGGCGCACGCCGTACATGTATTTTCATGTGTTTCTGTCAATTTCAGTGTTTTTGGGCCCAAACTAGTGGCTTTTCATCAGAACCGATGCAGACTCACCCAAAAGGCTCGGCTGCGCTGGCAGGGTCACGATGCACGCCGTACATGCATTTTCATGTGTTTCTGTCAATTTCAGTGTTATTGGGCCCAAACTAGTGGCTTTTCATCAGAACCGATGCAGACTCACCCAAAAGGCTCGGCTGCGCTGGCAGGGTCACGGCGCACGCCGTACATGCATTTTCATGTGTTTCTGTCAATTTCAGTGTTATTGGGCCCAAACTAGTGGCTTTTCATCAGAACCGATGCAGACTCACCCAAAAGGCTCGGCTGCGCTGGCAGGGTCACGGCGCAAGCCGTACATGCATTTTCATGTGTTTCTGTCAATTTCAGTGTTATTGGGCCCAAACTAGTGGCTTTTCATCAGAACCAAGGCAGACTCACCCTAAAGGCTCGGCTGTGCTGGCAGGGTCACGGCGCACGCCGTACATGCATTTCCATGTGTTTCTGTCAATTTCAGTGTTATTGGGCCCAAACTAGTGGCTTTTCATCAGAACCGATGCAGACTCACCCAAAAGGCTCGGCTGCGCTGGCAGGGTCACGGCGCACGCCGTACATGCATTTTCATGTGTTTCTGTCAATTTCAGTGTTATTGGGCCCAAACTAGTGGCTTTTCATCAGAACCGATGCAGACTCACCCAAAAGGCTCGGCTGCGCTGGCAGGGTCACGGCGCACGCCGTACATGCATTTCCATGTGTTTCTTTCAATTTCAGTGTTATTGGGCCCAAACTAGTGGCTTTTCATCAGAACCGATGCAGACTCACCTTAAAGGCTTGGCTGCGCTGGCAGGGTCACTGCGCACACCGTACAAGTATTTTCATGTGTTTCTGTCCATTTCAGTGTTTTTGGGCCCAAACTAGTGGCTTTTCATCAGAACCGATGCAGACTCACCCAAAAGGCTCGGCTGCGCTGGCAGGGTCACGCCGTACATGCATTTTCATGTGTTTCTGTCAATTTCAGTGTTATTGGGCCCAAACTAGTGGCTTTTCATCAGAACCGATGCAGACTCACCCAAAATGCTCGGCTGCGCTGGCAGGGTCACGGCGCACGCCGTACATGCATTTTCATGTGTTTCTGTCAATTTCAGTGTTATTGGGCCCAAACTAGTGGCTTTTCATCAGAACCGATGCAAACTCACCCAAAACGCTCGGCTGCGCTGGCAGAGTCACGGCGCACGCCGTACATGTATTTTCATGTGTTTCTGTCAATTTCAGTGTTATTGGGCCCAAACTAGTGGCTTTTCATCAGAACCGATGCAGACTCACCCAAAAGGTTCGGCTGCGCTGGCAGGGTCACGGCGCACGCCGTACATGCATTTTCATGTGTTTCTGTCAATTTCAGTGTTATTGGGCCCAAACTAGTGGCTTTTCATCAGAACCGATGCAGACTCACCCAAAAGGCTCGGCTGCGCTGGCAGGGTCACGGCGCAAGCCGCACATGTATTTTCATGAGTTTCTGTCAATTTCAGTGTTATTGGGCCGAAACTAGTGGCTTTTCATCAGAACCGATGCAGACTCACCCAAAAGGCTCGGCTGCGCAGGGTCACGGCGCACGCCGTACATGCATTTTCATGTGTTTCTGTCAATTTCAGTGTTATTGGGCCCAAACTAGTGGCTTTTCATCAGAACCGATGCAGACTCACCCAAAAGGTTCGGCTGCGCTGGCATGGTCACGGCGCACACCGAACATGCATTTTCATGTGTTTCTGTCAATTTCAGTGTTATTGGGCCCAAACTAGTGGCTTTTCATCAGAACCGATGCAGACTCACCCAAAAGGCTCGGCTGCGCTGGCAGGGTCACTGCGCACACCGTACATGCATTTTCATGTGTTTCTGTCAATTTCAGTGTTATTGGGCCCAAACTAGTGGCTTTTCATCAGAACCGATGCAGACTCACCCCAAAGGCTCGGCTGCGCAGGGTCACGGCGCACGCCATACATGCATTTTCATGTGTTTCTGTCAATTTCAGTGTTATTGGGCCCAAACTAGTGGCTTTTCATCAGAACCGATGCAGACTCACCCAAAAGGCTCGGCTGCGCTGGCAGGGTCACGGCGTACGCCGTACATGCATTTTCATGTGTTTCTGTCAATTTCAGTGTTATTGGGCCCAAACTAGTGGCTTTTCATCAGAACCGATGCAGACTCACCCCAAAGGCTCGGCTGCGCTGGCAGGGTCACGGCGCACGCCGTACATGCATTTTCATGTGTTTCTGTCAATTTCAGTGTTATTGGGCCCAAACTAGTGGCTTTTCATCAGAACCGATGCAGACTCACCCAAAAGGCTCGGCTGCGCTGGCAGGGTCACGGCGCACGCCGTACATGCATTTTCATGTGTTTCTGTCAATTTCAGTGTTATTGGGCCCAAACTAGTGGCTTTTCATCAGAACCGATGCAGACTCACCCAAAAGGCTCGGCTGCGCTGGCAGGGTCACGGCGCAAGCCGTACATGCATTTTCATGTGTTTCTGTCAATTTCAGTGTTATTGGGCCCAAACTAGTGGCTTTTCATCAGAACCGATGCAGACTCACCCTAAAGGCTCGGCTGCGCTGGCAGGGTCACGGCGCACACCGTACATGCATTTCCATGTGTTTCTGTCAATTTCAGCGTTATTGGGCCCAAACTAGTGGCTTTTCATCAGAACCGATGCAGACTCACCCAAAAGGCTCGGCTGCGCTGGCAGGGTCACGGCGCACGCCGTACATGCATTTCCATGTGTTTCTGTCAATTTCAGCGTTATTGGGCCCAAACTAGTGGCTTTTCATCAGAACCGATGCAGACTCACCCAAAAGGTTCGGCTGCGCTGGCAGGGTCACGGCGCACGCCGTACATGTATTTTCATGTGTTTCTCTCAATTTCAGTGTTTTTGGGCCCAAACTAGTGGCTTTTCATCAGAACCGATGCAGACTCACCCAAAAGGCTCGGCTGCGCTGGCAGGGTCACGACGCACGCCGTACATGCATTTTCATGTGTTTCTGTCAATTTCAGTGTTATTGGGCCCAAACTAGTGGCTTTTCATCAGAACCGATGCAGACTCACCCAAAAGGTTCGGCTGCGCTGGCAGGGTCACGGCGCACGCCGTACATGTATTTTCATGTGTTTCTCTCAATTTCAGTGTTTTTGGGCCCAAACTAGTGGCTTTTCATCAGAACCGATGCAGACTCACCCAAAAGGCTCGGCTGCGCTGGCAGGGTCACGACGCACGCCGTACATGCATTTTCATGTGTTTCTGTCAATTTCAGTGTTATTGGGCCCAAACTAGTGGCTTTTCATCAGAACCGATGCAGACTCACCCAAAAGGTTCGGCTGCGCTGGCAGGGTCACGGCGCACGCCGTACATGTATTTCCATGTGTTTCTGTCAATTTCAGTGTTATTGGGCCCAAACTAGTGGCTTTTCATCAGAACCGATGCAGACTCACCCAAAAGGCTCGGCTGCGCTGGCAGGGTCACGGCGCAAGCCGCACATGTATTTTCATGTGTTTCTGTCAATTTCAGTGTTATTGGGCCGAAACTAGTGGCTTTTCATCAGAACCGATGCAGACTCACCCAAAAGGCTCGGCTGCGCAGGGTCACGGCGCACGCCGTACATGCATTTTCATGTGTTTCTGTCAATTTCAGTGTTATTGGGCCCAAACTAGTGGCTTTTCATCAGAACCGATGCAGACTCACCCAAAAGGTTCGGCTGCGCTGGCATGGTCACGGCGCACACCGTACATGCATTTTCATGTGTTTCTGTCAATTTCAGTGTTATTGGGCCCAAACTAGTGGCTTTTCATCAGAACCGATGCAGACTCACCCAAAAGGCTCGGCTGCGCTGGCAGGGTCACTGCGCACGCCGTACATGCATTTTCATGTGTTTCTGTCAATTTCAGTGTTATTGGGCCCAAACTAGTGGCTTTTCATCAGAACCGATGCAGACTCACCCCAAAGGCTCGGCTGCGCAGGGTCACGGCGCACGCCATACATGCATTTTCATGTGTTTCTGTCAATTTCAGTGTTATTGGGCCAAAACTAGTGGCTTTTCATCAGAACCGATGCAGACTCACCCAAAAGGCTCGGCTGCGCTGGCAGGGTCACGGCGTACGCCGTACATGCATTTTCATGTGTTTCTGTCAATTTCAGTGTTATTGGGCCCAAACTAGTGGCTTTTCATCAGAACCGATGCAGACTCACCCCAAAGGCTCGGCTGCGCTGGCAGGGTCACGGCGCACGCCGTACATGCATTTTCATGTGTTTCTGTCAATTTCAGTGTTATTGGGCCCAAACTAGTGGCTTTTCATCAGAACCGATGCAGACTCACCCAAAAGGATCGGCTGCGCTGGCAGGGTCACGGCGCACGCCGTACATGCATTTTCATGTGTTTCTGTCAATTTCAGTGTTATTGGGCCCAAACTAGTGGCTTTTCATCAGAACCGATGCAGACTCACCCAAAAGGCTCGGCTGCGCTGGCAGGGTCACGGCGCACGCCGTACATGTATTTTCATGTGTTTCTCTCAATTTCAGTGTTATTGGGCCCAAACTAGTGGCTTTTCATCAGAACCGATGCAGACTCACCCAAAAGGCTCGGCTGCGCTGGCAGGGTCACGGCGCAAGCCGTACATGCATTTTCATGTGTTTCTGTCAATTTCAGTGTTATTGGGCCCAAACTAGTGGCTTTTCATCAGAACCGATGCAGACTCACCCTAAAGGCTCGGCTGCGCTGGCAGGGTCACGGCGCACACCGTACATGCATTTTCATGTGTTTCTGTCAATTTCAGCGTTATTGGGCCCAAACTAGTGGCTTTTCATCAGAACCGATGCAGACTCACCCAAAAGGCTCGGCTGCGCTGGCAGGGTCACGGCGCACGCCGTACATGCATTTCCATGTGTTTCTGTCAATTTCAGCGTTATTGGGCCCAAACTAGTGGCTTTTCATCAGAACCGATGCAGACTCACCCAAAAGGTTCGGTTGCGCTGGCAGGGTCACGGCGCACGCCGTACATGTATTTTCATGTGTTTCTCTCGATTTCAGTGTTATTGGGCCCAAACTAGTGGCTTTTCATCAGAACCGATGCAGACTCACCCAAAAGGCTCGGCTGCGCTGGCAGGGTCACGACGCACGCCGTACATGCATTTTCATGTGTTTCTGTCAATTTCAGTGTTATTGGGCCCAAACTAGTGGCTTTTCATCAGAACCGATGCAGACTCACCCAAAATGCTCGGCTGCGCTGGCAGGGTCACGGCGCACGCCGTACATGTATTTTCATGTGTTTCTCTCAATTTCAGTGTTTTTGGGCCCAAACTAGTGGCTTTTCATCAGAACCGATGCAGACTCACCCAAAAGGCTCGGCTGCGCTGGCAGGGTCACGACGCACGCCGTACATGCATTTTCATGTGTTTCTGTCAATTTCAGTGTTATTGGGCCCAAACTAGTGGCTTTTCATCAGAACCGATGCAGACTCACCCAAAAGGCTCGGCTGCGCTGGCAGGGTCACGGCGCACGCCGTACATGCATTTCCATGTGTTTCTGTCAATTTCAGTGTTATTGGGCCCAAACTAGTGGCTTTTCATCAGAACCGATGCAGACTCACCCCAAAGGCTCGGCTGCGCTGGCAGGGTCACGGCGCACGCCGTACATGCATTTTCATGTGTTTCTGTCAATTTCAGTGTTTTCGTGGCCCAAACTAGTGGCTTTTCATCATAACCGATGCAGACTCACCCAAAATGCTCGGCTGCGCAGGGTCACGGCGCACGCCATACATGCATTTTCATGTGTTTCTGTCAATTTCAGTGTTATTGGGCCCAAACTAGTGGCTTTTCATCAGAACCGATGCAGACTCACCCAAAAGGCTGGGCTGCGCTGGCAGGGTCACGGCGCACGCCGTACATGCATTTTCATGTGTTTCTGTCAATTTCAGTGTTATTGGGCCCAAACTAGTGGCTTTTCATCAGAACCGATGCAGACTCACCCAAAAGGCTCGGCTGCGCTGGCAGGGTCACGGCGCACGCCGTACATGCATTTTCATGTGTTTCTGTCAATTTCAGTGTTATTGGGCCCAAACTAGTGGCTTTTCATCAGAACCGATGCAGACTCACCCAAAAGGCTCGGCTGCGCTGGCAGGGTCACGGCGCAAGCCGTACATGCATTTTCATGTGTTTCTGTCAATTTCAGTGTTATTGGGCCCAAACTAGTGGCTTTTCATCAGAACCGATGCAGACTCACCCTAAAGGCTCGGCTGCGCTGGCAGGGTCACGGCGCACACCGTACATGCATTTTCATGTGTTTCTGTCAATTTCAGCGTTATTGGGCCCAAACTAGTGGCTTTTCATCAGAACCGATGCAGACTCACCCAAAAGGCTCGGCTGCGCTGGCAGGGTCACGGCGCACGCCGTACATGCATTTCCATGTGTTTCTGTCAATTTCAGCGTTATTGGGCCCAAACTAGTGGCTTTTCATCAGAACCGATGCAGACTCACCCAAAAGGTTCGGCTGCGCTGGCAGGGTCACGGCGCACGCCGTACATGCATTTTCATGTGTTTCTGTCAATTTCAGTGTTATTGGGCCCAAACTAGTGGCTTTTCATCAGAACCGATGCAGACTCACCCCAAAGGCTCGGCTGCGCTGGCAGGGTCACGGCGCACGCCGTACATGCATTTTCATGTGTTTCTGTCAATTTCAGTGTTTTCGTGGCCCAAACTAGTGGCTTTTCATCATAACCGATGCAGACTCACCCAAAATGCTCGGCTGCGCTGGCAGGGTCACGGCGCACGCCGTACATGCATTTCCATGTGTTTCTGTCAATTTCAGTGTTATTGGGCCCAAACTAGTGGCTTTTCATCAGAACCGATGCAGACTCACCCAAAAGGCTCGGCTGCGCTGGCAGGGTCACGGCGCACGCCGTACATGCATTTCCATGTGTTTCTGTCAATTTCAGTGTTATTGGGCCCAAACTAGTGGCTTTTCATCAGAACCGATGCAGACTCACCCAAAAGGCTCGGCTGCGCTGGCAGGGTCACGGCGCACGCCGTACATGCATTTTCATGTGTTTCTGTCAATTTCAGTGTTATTGGGCCCAAACTAGTGTCTTTTCATCAGAACCGATGCAGACTCACCCCAAAGGCTCGGCTGCGCAGGGTCACGGCGCACGCCATACATGCATTTTCATGTGTTTCTGTCAATTTCAGTGTTATTGGGCCCAAACTAGTGGCTTTTCATCAGAACCGATGCAGACTCACCCAAAAGGCTGGGCTGCGCTGGCAGGGTCACGGCGCACGCCGTACATGCATTTTCATGTGTTTCTGTCAATTTCAGTGTTATTGGGCCCAAACTAGTGGCTTTTCATCAGAACCGATGCAGACTCACCCAAAAGGCTCGGCTGCGCTGGCAGGGTCACGGCGCACGCCGTACATGCATTTTCATGTGTTTCTGTCAATTTCAGTGTTATTGGGCCCAAACTAGTGGCTTTTCATCAGAACCGATGCAGACTCACCCAAAAGGCTCGGCTGCGCTGGCAGGGTCACGGCGCAAGCCGTACATGCATTTTCATGTGTTTCTGTCAATTTCAGTGTTATTGGGCCCAAACTAGTGGCTTTTCATCAGAACCGATGCAGACTCACCCTAAAGGCTCGGCTGCGCTGGCAGGGTCACGGCGCACACCGTACATGCATTTTCATGTGTTTCTGTCAATTTCAGCGTTATTGGGCCCAAACTAGTGGCTTTTCATCAGAACCGATGCAGACTCACCCAAAAGGCTCGGCTGCGCTGGCAGGGTCACGGCGCACGCCGTACATGCATTTCCATGTGTTTCGTCAATTTCAGCGTTATTGGGCCCAAACTAGTGGCTTTTCATCAGAACCGATGCAGACTCACCCAAAAGGTTCGGCTGCGCTGGCAGGGTCACGGCGCACGCCGTACATGTATTTTCATGTGTTTCTCTCGATTTCAGTGTTTTTTGGCCCAAACTAGTGGCTTTTCATCAGAACCGATGCAGACTCACCCAAAAGGCTCGGCTGCGCTGGCGGGGTCACGACGCACGCCGTACATGCATTTTCATGTGTTTCTGTCAATTTCAGTGTTATTGGGCCCAAACTAGTGGCTTTTCATCAGAACCGATGCAGACTCACCCAAAATGCTCGGCTGCGCTGGCAGGGTCACGGCGCACGCCGTACATGCATTTTCATGTGTTTCTGTCAATTTCAGTGTTATTGGGCCCAAACTAGTGGCTTTTCATCAGAACCGATGCAGACTCACCCAAAAGGCTCGGCTGCGCTGGCAGGGTCACGGCGCACGCCGTACATGCATTTCCATGTGTTTCTGTCAATTTCAGTGTTATTGGGCCCAAACTAGTGGCTTTTCATCAGAACCGATGCAGACTCACCCTAAAGGCTCGGCTGCGCTGGCAGGGTCACGGCGCACGCCGTACATGCATTTTCATGTGTTTCTGTCAATTTCAGTGTTTTTGGGCCCAAACTATTGGCTTTTCATCAGAACCGATGCAGACTCACCCAAAATGCTCGGCTGCGCTGGCAGGGTCACGGCGCACGCCGTACATGCATTTTCATGTGTTTCTGTCAATTTCAGTGTTATTGGGCCCAAACTAGTGGCTTTTCATCAGAACCGATGCAGACTCACCCAAAAGGCTCGGCTGCGCTGGCAGGGTCACGGCGCACGCCGTACATGCATTTCCATGTGTTTCTGTCAATTTCAGTGTTATTGGGCCCAAACTAGTGGCTTTTCATCAGAACCGATGCAGACTCACCCAAAAGGCTCGGCTGCGCTGGCAGGGTCACGGCGCACGCCGTACATGCATTTTCATGTGTTTCTGTCAATTTCAGTGTTATTGGGCCCAAACTAGTGGCTTTTCATCAGAACCCATGCAGACTCACCCCAAAGGCTCGGCTGCGCTGGCAGGGTCACGGCGCACGCCGTACATGCATTTTCATGTGTTTCTGTCAGTTTCAGTGTTATTGGGCCCAAACTAGTGGCTTTTCATCAGAACCGATGCAGACTCACCCAAAGGCTCGGCTGCGCTGGCAGGGTCACGGCGCACGCCGTACATGCATTTTCATGTGTTTCTGTCAATTTCAGTGTTATTGGGCCCAAACTAGTGGCTTTTCATCAGAACCGATGCAGACTCACCCAAAAGGCTCGGGTGCGCTGGCAGGGTCACGGCGCAAGCCGTACATGCATTTTCATGTGTTTCTGTCAATTTCAGTGTTATTGGGCCCAAACTAGTGGCTTTTCATCAGAACCGATGCAGACTCACCCCAAAGGCTCGGCTGCGCAGGGTCACGGCGCACGCCATACATGCATTTTCATGTGTTTCTGTCAATTTCAGTGTTATTGGGCCCAAACTAGTGGCTTTTCATCAGAACCGATGCAGACTCACCCAAAAGGCTCGGCTGCGCTGGCAGGGTCACAGCGCACGCCGTACATGCATTTTCATGTGTTTCTGTCAATTTCAGTGTTATTGGGCCCAAACTAGTGGCTTTTCATCAGAACCGATGCAGACTCACCCAAAAGGCTCGGCTGCGCTGGCAGGGTCACGGCGCACGCCGTACATGCATTTCCATGTGTTTCTTTCAATTTCAGTGTTGGGCCCAAACTAGTGGCTTTTCATCAGAACCGATGCAGACTCACCCTAAAGGCTCGGCTGCGCTGGCAGGGTCACGGCGCACGCCGTACATGTATTTTCATGTGTTTCTGTCAATTTCAGTGTTTTTGGGCCCAAACTAGTGGCTTTTCATCAGAACCGATGCAGACTCACCAAAAAGGCTCGGCTGCGCTGGCAGGGTCACGACGCACGCCGTACATGCATTTTCATGTGTTTCTGTCAATTTCAGTGTTATTGGGCCCAAACTAGTGGCTTTTCATCAGAACAGATGCAGACTCACCCAAAATGCTCGGCTGCGCTGGCAGGGTCACGGCGCACACCGTACATGCATTTTCATGTGTTTCTGTCAATTTCAGTGTTATTGGGCCCAAACTAGTGGCTTTTCATCAGAACCGATGCAGACTCACCCCAAAGGCTCGGCTGCGCTGGCAGGGTCACGGCGCACGCCGTACATGCATTTCCATGTGTTTCTTT
>NW_024757909.1:0-57276 GCF_910596095.1 Thunnus maccoyii | reverse complement strand
CTGCGCTGGCAGGGTCACGGCGCACGCCGTACATGCATTTTCATGTGTTTCTGTCAATTTTCAGTGTTATTGGGCCCAAACTAGTGGCTTTTCATCAGAACCGATGCAGACTCACCCAAAAGCTCGGCTGCGCTGGCAGGGTCACGGCGCACGCCGTACATGCATTTTCATGTGTTTCTGTCAATTTCAGTGTTATTGGGCCCAAACTAGTGGCTTTTCATCAGAACCGATGCAGACTCACCCAAAAGGCTCGGCTGCGCTGGCAGGGTCACGGCGCAAGCCGTACATGCATTTTCATGTGTTTCTGTCAATTTCAGCGTTATTGGGCCCAAACTAGTGGCTTTTCATCAGAACCGATGCAGACTCACCCTAAAGGCTCGGCTGCGCTGGCAGGGTCACGGCGCACGCCGTACATGCATTTTCATGTGTTTCTGTCAATTTCAGCGTTATTGGGCCCAAACTAGTGGCTTTTCATCAGAACCGATGCAGACTCACCCAAAAGGCTCGGCTGCGCTGGCAGGGTCACGGCGCACGCCGTACATGCATTTCCATGTGTTTCTGTCAATTTCAGCGTTATTGGGCCCAAACTAGTGGCTTTTTTCATCAGAACCGATGCAGACTCACCCAAAAGGTTCGGTTGCGCTGGCAGGGTCACGGCGCACGCCGTACATGTATTTTCATGTGTTTCTCTCGATTTCAGTGTTTTTGGGCCCAAACTAGTGGCTTTTCATCAGAACCGATGCAGGACTCACCCAAAAGGCTCGGCTGCGCTGGCAGGGTCACGACGCACGCCGTACATGCATTTTCATGTGTTTCTGTCAATTTCAGTGTTATTGGGCCCAAACTAGTGGCTTTTCATCAGAACCGATGCAGACTCACCCAAAATGCTCGGCTGCGCTGGCAGGGTCACGGCGCACGCCGTACATGTATTTTCATGTGTTTCTCTCAATTTCAGTGTTTTTGGGCCCAAACTAGTGGCTTTTCATCAGAACCGATGCAGACTCACCCAAAAGGCTCGGCTGCGCTGGCAGGGTCACGACGCACGCCGTACATGCATTTTCATGTGTTTCTGTCAATTTCAGTGTTATTGGGCCCAAACTAGTGGCTTTTCATCGGAACCGATGCCATCAGAACCGATGCAGACTCACCCAAAAGGCTCGGCTGCGCTGGCAGGGTCACGGCGCACGCCGTACATGCATTTCCATGTGTTTCTGTCAATTTCAGTGTTATTGGGCCCAAACTAGTGGCTTTTCATCAGAACCGATTGCAGACTCACCCCAAAGGCTCGGCTGCGCTGGCAGGGTCACGGCGCACGCCGTACATGCATTTTCATGTGTTTCTGTCAATTTCAGTGTTTTCGGGGCCCAAACTAGTGGCTTTTCATCAGAACCGATGCAGACTCACCCAAAATGCTCGGCTGCGCTGGCAGGGTCACGGCGCACGCCGTACATGCATTTTCATGTGTTTCTGTCAATTTCAGTGTTATTGGGCCCAAACTAGTGGCTTTTCATCAGAACCGATGCAGACTCACCAAAAGGCTCGGCTGCGCTGGCAGGGTCACGGCGCACGCCGTACATGTATTTTCATGTGTTTCTCTCAATTTCAGTGTTTTTGGGCCCAAACTAGTGGCTTTTCATCAGAACCGATGCAGACTCACCCAAAAGGCTCGGCTGCGCTGGCAGGGTCACGACGCACGCCGTACATGCATTTTCATGTGTTTCTGTCAATTTCAGTGTTATTGGGCCCAAACTAGTGGCTTTTCATCAGAACCCATGCAGACTCACCCAAAAGGCTCGGCTGCGCTGGCAGGGTCACGGCGCACGCCGTACATGCATTTCCATGTGTTTCTGTCAATTTCAGTGTTATTGGGCCCAAACTAGTGGCTTTTCATCAGAACCGATGCAGACTCACCCCAAAGGCTCGGCTGCGCTGGCAGGGTCACGGCGCACGCCGTACATGCATTTTCATGTGTTTCTGTCAATTTCAGTGTTTTTGGGCCCAAACTAGTGGCTTTTCATCAGAACCGATGCAGACTCACCCAAAATGCTCGGCTGCGCTGGCAGGGTCACGGCGCACGCCGTACATGCATTTCCATGTGTTTCTGTCAATTTCAGTGTTATTGGGCCCAAACTAGTGGCTTTTCATCAGAACCGATGCAGACTCACCCAAAAGGCTCGGCTGCGCTGGCAGGGTCACGGCGCACGCCGTACATGCATTTTCATGTGTTTCTGTCAATTTCAGTGTTATTGGGCCCAAACTAGTGGCTTTTCATCAGAACCGATGCAGACTCACCCTAAAGGCTCGGCTGCGCTGGCAGGGTCACGGCGCACGCCGTACATGCATTTTCATGTGTTTCTGTCAATTTCAGTGTTATTGGGCCCAAACTAGTGTCTTTTCATCAGAACCGATGCAGACTCACCCCAAAGGCTCGGCTGCGCAGGGGTCACGGCGCACGCCATACATGCATTTTCATGTGTTTCTGTCAATTTCAGTGTTATTGGGCCCAAACTAGTGGCTTTTCATCAGAACCGATGCAGACTCACCCAAAAGGCTGGGCTGCGCTGGCAGGGTCACGGCGCACGCCGTACATGCATTTTCATGTGTTTCTGTCAATTTCAGTGTTATTGGGCCCAAACTAGTGGCTTTTCATCAGAACCGATGCAGACTCACCCAAAAGGCTCGGCTGCGCTGGCAGGGTCACGGCGCACGCCGTACATGCATTTTCATGTGTTTCTGTCAATTTCAGTGTTATTGGGCCCAAACTAGTGGCTTTTCATCAGAACCGATGCAGACTCACCCAAAAGGCTCGGCTGCGCTGGCAGGGTCACGGCGCAAGCCGTACATGCATTTTCATGTGTTTCTGTCAATTTCAGTGTTATTGGGCCCAAACTAGTGGCTTTTCATCAGAACCGATTGCAGACTCACCCTAAAGGCTCGGCTGCGCTGGCAGGGTCACGGCGCACACCGTACATGCATTTTCATGTGTTTCTGTCAATTTCAGCGTTATTGGGCCCAAACTAGTGGCTTTTCATCAGAACCGATGCAGACTCACCCAAAAGGCTCGGCTGCGCTGGCAGGGTCACGGCGCACGCCGTACATGCATTTCCATGTGTTTCTGTCAATTTCAGCGTTATTGGGCCCAAACTAGTGGCTTTTCATCAGAACCGATGCAGACTCACCCAAAAGGTTCGGTTGCGCTGGCAGGGTCACGGCGCACGCCGTACATGTATTTTCATGTGTTTCTCTCGATTTCAGTGTTTTTGGGCCCAAACTAGTGGCTTTTCATCAGAACCGATGCAGACTCACCCAAAAGGCTCGGCTGCGCTGGCAGGGTCACGACGCACGCCGTACATGCATTTTCATGTGTTTCTGTCAATTTCAGTGTTATTGGGCCCAAACTAGTGGCTTTTCATCAGAACCGATGCAGACTCACCCAAAATGCTCGGCTGCGCTGGCAGGGTCACGGCGCACGCCGTACATGTATTTTCATGTGTTTCTCTCAATTTCAGTGTTTTTTGGGCCCAAACTAGTGGCTTTTCATCAGAACCGATGCAGACTCACCCAAAAGGCTCGGCTGCGCTGGCAGGGTCACGACGCACGCCGTACATGCATTTTCATGTGTTTCTGTCAATTTCAGTGTTATTGGGCCCAAACTAGTGGCTTTTTCATCGGAAACCGATTGCAGACTCACCCAAAAGGCTCGGCTGCGCTGGCAGGGTCACGGCGCACGCCGTACATGCATTTCCATGTGTTTCTGTCAATTTCAGTGTTATTGGGCCCAAACTAGTGGCTTTTCATCAGAACCGATGCAGACTCACCCCAAAGGCTCGGCTGCGCTGGCAGGGTCACGGCGCACGCCGTACATGCATTTTCATGTGTTTCTGTCAATTTCAGTGTTTTCGGGGCCCAAACTAGTGGCTTTTCATCAGAACCGATGCAGACTCACCCAAAATGCTCGGCTCACGGCGCACGCCGTACATGCATTTTCATGGGGTTTCTGTCAATTTCAGTGTTATTGGGCCCAAACTAGTGGCTTTTCATCAGAACCGATGCAGACTCACCCAAAAGGCTCGGCTGCGCTGGCAGGGTCACGGCGCACGCCGTACATGTATTTTCATGTGTTTCTCTCAATTTCAGTGTTTTTGGGCCCAAACTAGTGGCTTTTCATCAGAACCGATGCAGACTCACCCAAAAGGCTCGGCTGCGCTGGCAGGGTCACGACGCACGCCGTACATGCATTTTTCATGTGTTTCTGTCAATTTCAGTGTTATTGGGCCCAAACTAGTGGCTTTTCATCAGAACCGATGCAGACTCACCCAAAAGGCTCGGCTGCGCTGGCAGGGTCACGGCGCACGCCGTACATGCATTTCCATGTGTTTCTGTCAATTTCAGTTGTTATTGGGCCCAAACTAGTGGCTTTTCATCAGAACCGATGCAGACTCACCCCAAAGGCTCGGCTGCGCTGGCAGGGTCACGGCGCACGCCGTACATGCATTTTCATGTGTTTCTGTCAATTTCAGTGTTTTTGGGCCCAAAACTAGTGGCTTTTCATCAGAACCGATGCAGACTCACCCAAAATGCTCGGCTGCGCTGGCAGGGTCACGGCGCACGCCCGTACATGCATTTCCATGTGTTTCTGTCAATTTCAGTGTTATTGGGCCCAAACTAGTGGCTTTTCATCAGAACCGATGCAGACTCACCCAAAAGGCTCGGCTGCGCTGGCAGGGTCACGGCGCACGCCGTACATGCATTTTCATGTGTTTCTGTCAATTTCAGTGTTATTGGGCCCAAACTAGTGGCTTTTCATCAGAACCGATGCAGAACTCACCCTAAAGGCTCGGCTGCGCTGGCAGGGTCACGGCGCACGCCGTACATGCATTTTCATGTGTTTCTGTCAATTTCAGTGTTATTGGGCCCAAACTAGTGTCTTTTCATCAGAACCGATGCAGACTCACCCCAAAGGCTCGGCTGCGCAGGGTCACGGCGCACGCCATACATGCATTTTCATGTGTTTCTGTCAATTTCAGTGTTATTGGGCCCAAACTAGTGGCTTTTCATCAGAACCGATGCAGACTCACCCAAAAGGCTGGGCTGCGCTGGCAGGGTCACGGCGCACGCCGTACATGCATTTTCATGTGTTTTCTGTCAATTTCAGTGTTATTGGGCCCAAACTAGTGGCTTTTCATCAGAACCGATGCAGACTCACCCAAAAGGCTCGGCTGCGCTGGCAGGGTCACGGCGCACGCCGTACATGCATTTTCATGTGTTTCTGTCAATTTCAGTGTTATTGGGCCCAAACTAGTGGCTTTTCATCAGAACCGATGCAGACTCACCCAAAAGGCTCGGCTGCGCTGGGCAGGGTCACGGCGCAAGCCGTACATGCAATTTTCATGTGTTTCTGTCAATTTCAGTGTTATTGGGCCCAAACTAGTGGCTTTTCATCAGAACCGATGCAGACTCACCCTAAAGGCTCGGCTGCGCTGGCAGGGTCACGGCGCACACCGTACATGCATTTTCATGTGTTTCTGTCAATTTCAGCGTTATTGGGCCCAAACTAGTGGCTTTTCATCAGAACCGATGCAGACTCACCCAAAAGGCTCGGCTGCGCTGGCAGGGTCACGGCGCACGCCGTACATGCATTTCCATGTGTTTCTGTCAATTTCAGCGTTATTGGGCCCAAACTAGTGGCTTTTCATCAGAACCGATGCAGACTCACCCAAAAGGTTCGGTTGCGCTGGCAGGGTCACGGCGCACGCCGTACATGTATTTTCATGTGTTTCTCTCGATTTCAGTGTTTTTGGGCCCAAACTAGTGGCTTTTCATCAGAACCGATGCAGACTCACCCAAAAGGCTCGGCTGCGCTGGCAGGGTCACGACGCGACGCCGTACATGCATTTTCATGTGTTTTCTGTCAATTTCAGTGTTATTGGGCCCAAACTAGTGGCTTTTCATCAGAACCGATGCAGACTCACCCAAAATGCTCGGCTGCGCTGGCAGGGTCACGGCGCACGCCGTACATGTATTTTCATGTGTTTCTCTCAATTTCAGTGTTTTTGGGCCCAAACTAGTGGCTTTTCATCAGAACCGATTGCAGACTCACCCAAAAGGCTCGGCTGCGCTGGCAGGGTCACGACGCACGCCGTACATGCATTTTCATGTGTTTCTGTCAATTTCAGTGTTATTGGGCCCAAACTAGTGGCTTTTCATCGGAACCGATGCAGACTCACCCAAAAGGCTCGGCTGCGCTGGCAGGGTCACGGCGCACGCCGTACATGCATTTCCATGTGTTTCTGTCAATTTCAGTGTTATTGGGCCCAAACTAGTGGCTTTTCATCAGAACCGATGCAGACTCACCCCAAAGGCTCGGCTGCGCTGGCAGGGTCACGGCGCACGCCGTACATGCATTTTCATGTGTTTCTGTCAATTTCAGTGTTTTCGGGGCCCAAACTAGTGGCTTTTCATCAGAACCGATGCAGACTCACCCAAAATGCTCGGCTGCGCTGGCAGGGTCACGGCGCACGCCGTACATGCATTTCCATGTGTTTCTGTCAATTTCAGTGTTATTGGGCCCAAACTAGTGGCTTTTCATCAGAAACCGATGCAGACTCACCCAAAAGGCTCGGCTGCGCTGGCAGGGTCACGGCGCACGCCGTACATGCATTTCCATGTGTTTCTGTCAAATTTCAGTGTTATTGGGCCCCAAACTAGTGGCTTTTCATCAGAACCGATGCAGACTCACCCAAAAGGCTCGGCTGCGCTGGCAGGGTCACGGCGCACGCCGTACATGCATTTTCATGTGTTTCTGTCAATTTCAGTGTTATTGGGCCCAAACTAGTGTCTTTTCATCAGAACCGATGCAGACTCACCCCAAAGGCTCGGCCCTGCGCAGGGTCACGGCGCACGCCCATACATGCATTTTCATGTGTTTCTGTCAATTTCAGTGTTATTGGGCCCAAACTAGTGGCTTTTCATCAGAACCGATGCAGACTCACCCAAAAGGCTGGGCTGCGCTGGCAGGGTCACGGCGCACGCCGTACATGCATTTTCATGTGTTTCTGTCAATTTCAGTGTTATTGGGCCCAAACTAGTGGCTTTTCATCAGAACCGATGCAGACTCACCCAAAAGGCTCGGCTGCGCTGGCAGGGTCACGGGCGCACGCCGTACATGCATTTTCATGTGTTTCTGTCAATTTCAGTGTTATTGGGCCCAAACTAGTGGCTTTTCATCAGAACCGATGCAGACTCACCCAAAAGGCTCGGCTGCGCTGGCAGGGTCACGGCGCAAGCCGTACATGCATTTTCATGTGTTTCTGTCAATTTCAGTGTTATTGGGCCCAAAACTAGTGGCTTTTCATCAGAACCGATGCAGACTCACCCTAAAGGCTCGGCTGCGCTGGCAGGGTCACGCCGCACACCGTACATGCATTTTCATGTGTTTCTGTCAATTTCAGCGTTATTGGGCCCAAACTAGTGGCTTTTCATCAGAACCGATGCAGACTCACCCAAAAGGCTCGGCTGCGCTGGCAGGGTCACGGCGCACGCCGTACATGCATTTCCATGTGTTTCTGTCAATTTCAGTGTTATTGGGCCCAAACTAGTGGCTTTTCATCAGAACCGATGCAGACTCACCCAAAAGGCTCGGCTGCGCTGGCAGGGGCCCGGCGCACGCCGTACATGCATTTTCATGTGTTTCTGTCAATTTCAGTGTTATTGGGCCCCAAACTAGTGTCTTTTCATCAGAACCGATGCAGACTCACCCCCAAAGGCTCGGCTGCGCAGGGTCACGGCGCACGCCATTACATGCATTTTCATGTGTTTCTGTCAATTTCAGTGTTATTGGGCCCAAACTAGTGGCTTTTCATCAGAACCGATGCAGACTCACCCAAAAGGCTGGGCTGCGCTGGCAGGGTCACGGCGCACGCCGTACATGCATTTTCATGTGTTTCTGTCAATTTCAGTGTTATTGGGCCCAAACTAGTGGCTTTTCATCAGAACCGATGCAGACTCACCCAAAAGGCTCGGCTGCGCTGGCAGGGTCACGGCGCACGCCGTACATGCATTTTCATGTGTTTCTGTCAATTTCAGTGTTATTGGGCCCAAACTAGTGGCTTTTCATCAGAACCGATGCAGACTCACCCAAAAGGCTCGGCTGCGCTGGCAGGGTCACGGCGCAAGCCGTACATGCATTTTCATGTGTTTCTGTCAATTTCAGTGTTATTGGGCCCAAACTAGTGGCTTTTCATCAGAACCGATGCAGACTCACCCTAAAGGCTCGGCTGCGCTGGCAGGGTCACGGCGCACACCGTACATGCATTTTCATGTGTTTCTGTCAATTTCAGCGTTATTGGGCCCAAACTAGTGGCTTTTCATCAGAACCGATGCAGGACTCACCCAAAAGGCTCGGCTGCGCTGGCAGGGTCACGGCGCACGCCGTACATGCGTTTCCATGTGTTTCTGTCAATTTCAGCGTTATTGGGCCCAAACTAGTGGCTTTTCATCAGAACCGATGCAGACTCACCCAAAAGGTTCGGCTGCGCTGGCAGGGTCACGGCGCACGCCGTACATGTATTTTCATGTGTTTCTCTCGATTTCAGTGTTTTTTGGCCCAAACTAGTGGCTTTTCATCAGAACCGATGCAGACTCACCCAAAAGGCTCGGCTGCGCTGGCAGGGTCACGGCGCAAGCCGTACATGCATTTTCATGTGTTTCTGTCAATTTCAGTGTTATTGGGCCCAAACTAGTGGCTTTTCATCAGAACCGATGCAGACTCACCCTAAAGGCTCGGCTGTGCTGGCAGGGTCACGGCGCACGCCGTACATGCATTTCCATGTGTTTCTGTCAATTTCAGTGTTATTGGGCCCAAACTAGTGGCTTTTCATCAGAACCGATGCAGACTCACCCAAAAGGCTCGGCTGCGCTGGCAGGGTCACGGCGCACGCCGTACATGCATTTTCATGTGTTTCTGTCAATTTCAGTGTTATTGGGCCCAAACTAGTGGCTTTTCATCAGAACCGATGCAGACTCACCCAAAAGGCTCGGCTGCGCTGGCAAGGTCACGGCGCACGCCGTACATGCATTTCCATGTGTTTCTTTCAATTTCAGTGTTATTGGGCCCAAACTAGTGGCTTTTCATCAGAACCGATGCAGACTCACCCTAAAGGCTTGGCTGCGCTGGCAGGGTCACTGCGCACACCGTACATGTATTTTCATGTGTTTCTGTCCATTTCAGTGTTTTTGGGCCCAAACTAGTGGCTTTTCATCAGAACCGATGCAGACTCACCCAAAAGGCTCGGCTGCGCTGGCAGGGTCACGCCGTACATGCATTTTCATGTGTTTCTGTCAATTTCAGTGTTATTGGGCCCAAACTAGTGGCTTTTCATCAGAACAGATGCAGACTCACCCAAAATGCTCGGCTGCGCTGGCAGGGTCACGGCGCACGCCGTACATGCATTTTCATGTGTTTCTGTCAATTTCAGTGTTATTGGGCCCAAACTAGTGGCTTTTCATCAGAACCGATGCAAACTCACCCAAAACGCTCGGCTGCGCTGGCAGAGTCACGGCGCACGCCGTACATGTATTTTCATGTGTTTCTGTCAATTTCAGTGTTATTGGGCCCAAACTAGTGGCTTTTCATCAGAACCGATGCAGACTCACCCAAAAGGTTCGGCTGCGCTGGCAGGGTCACGGCGCACGCCGTACATGCATTTTCATGTGTTTCTGTCAATTTCAGTGTTATTGGGCCCAAACTAGTGGCTTTCATCAGAACCGATGCAGACTCACCCAAAAGGCTCGGCTGCGCTGGCAGGGTCACGGCGCAAGCCGCACATGTATTTTCATGAGTTTCTGTCAATTTCAGTGTTATTGGGCCGAAACTAGTGGCTTTTCATCAGAACCGATGCAGACTCACCCAAAAAGGCTCGGCTGCGCAGGGTCACGGCGCACGCCGTACATGCATTTTCATGTGTTTCTGTCAATTTCAGTGTTATTGGGCCCAAACTAGTGGCTTTTCATCAGAACCGATGCAGACTCACCCAAAAGGTTCGGCTTCGCTGGCATGGTCACGGCGCACACCGTACATGCATTTTCATGTGTTTCTGTCAATTTCAGTGTTATTGGGCCCAAACTAGTGGCTTTTCATCAGAACCGATGCAGGACTCACCCAAAAGGCTCGGGCTGCGCTGGCAGGGTCACTGCGCACACCGTACATGCATTTTCATGTGTTTCTGTCATTTCAGTGTTATTGGGCCCCAAACTAGTGGCTTTTCATCAGAACCGATGCAGACTCACCCCAAAGGCTCGGCTGCGCAGGGTCACGGCGCACGCCATACATGCATTTTCATGTGTTTCTGTCAATTTCAGTGTTATTGGGCCCAAACTAGTGGCTTTTCATCAGAACCGATGCAGACTCACCCAAAAGGCTCGGCTGCGCTGGCAGGGTCACGGCGTACGCCGTACATGCATTTTCATGTGTTTCTGTCAATTTCAGTGTTATTGGGCCCAAACTAGTGGCTTTTCATCAGAACCGATGCAGACTCACCCCAAAGGCTCGGCTGCGCTGGCAGGGTCACGGCGCACGCCGTACATGCATTTTCATGTGTTTCTGTCAATTTCAGTGTTATTGGGCCCAAACTAGTGGCTTTTCATCAGAACCGATGCAGACTCACCCAAAAGGCTCGGCTGCGCTGGCAGGGTCACGGCGCACGGCGTACATGCATTTTCATGTGTTTCTGTCAATTTCAGTGTTATTGGGCCCAAACTAGTGGCTTTTCATCAGAACCGATGCAGACTCACCCAAAAGGCTCGGCTGCGCTGGCAGGGTCACGGCGCAAGCCGTACATGCATTTTCATGTGTTTCTGTCAATTTCAGTGTTATTGGGCCCAAACTAGTGGCTTTTCATCAGAAACGATGCAGACTCACCCTAAAGGCTCGGCTGCGCTGGCAGGGTCACGGCGCACACCGTACATGCATTTTCATGTGTTTCTGTCAATTTCAGCGTTATTGGGCCCAAACTAGTGGCTTTTCATCAGAACCGATGCAGACTCACCCAAAAGGCTCGGCTGCGCTGGCAGGGTCACGGCGCACGCCGTACATGCATTTCCATGTGTTTCTGTCAATTTCAGCGTTATTGGGCCCAACTAGTGGCTTTTCATCAGAACCGATGCAGACTCACCCAAAAGGTTCGGCTGCGCTGGCAGGGTCACGGCGCACGCCGTACATGTATTTTCATGTGTTTCTCTCAATTTCAGTGTTTTTGGGCCCAAACTAGTGGCTTTTCATCAGAACCGATGCAGACTCACCCAAAAGGCTCGGCTGCGCTGGCAGGGTCACGACGCACGCCGTACATGCATTTTCATGTGTTTCTGTCAATTTCAGTGTTATTGGGCCCAAACTAGTGGCTTTTCATCAGAACCGATGCAGACTCACCCAAAAGGTTCGGCTGCGCTGGCAGGGTCACGGCGCACGCCGTACATGTATTTCCATGTGTTTCTGTCAATTTCAGTGTTATTGGGCCCAAACTAGTGGCTTTTCATCAGAACCGATGCAGACTCACCCAAAAGGCTCGGCTGCGCTGGCAGGGTCACGGTGCAAGCCGCACATGTATTTTCATGTGTTTCTGTCAATTTCAGTGTTATTGGGCCGAAACTAGTGGCTTTTCATCAGAACCGATGCAGACTCACCCAAAAGGCTCGGCTGCGCAGGGTCACGGCGCACGCCGTACATGCATTTTCATGTGTTTCTGTCAATTTCAGTGTTATTGGGCCCAAACTAGTGGCTTTTCATCAGAACCGATGCAGACTCACCCCAAAGGCTCGGCTGCGCAGGGTCACGGCGCACGCCATACATGCATTTCATGTGTTTCTGTCAATTTCAGTGTTATTGGGCCCAAACTAGTGGCTTTTCATCAGAACCGATGCAGACTCACCCAAAAAGGCTCGGCTGCGCTGGCAGGGTCACGGCGTACGCCGTACATGCATTTTCATGTGTTTCTGTCAATTTCAGTGTTATTGGGCCCAAACTAGTGGCTTTTCATCAGAACCGATGCAGACTCACCCCAAAGGCTCGGCTGCGCTGGCAGGGTCACGGCGCACGCCGTACATGCATTTTCATGTGTTTCTGTCAATTTCAGTGTTATTGGGCCCAAACTAGTGGCTTTTCATCAGAACCGATGCAGACTCACCCAAAAGGATCGGCTGCGCTGGCAGGGTCACGGCGCACGCCGTACATGCAATTTCATGTGTTTCTGTCAATTTCAGTGTTATTGGGCCCAAACTAGTGGCTTTTCATCAGAACCGATGCAGACTCACCCAAAAGGCTCGGCTGCGCTGGCAGGGTCACGGCGCACGCCGTACATGTATTTTCATGTGTTTCTCTCAATTTCAGTGTTTTTGGGCCCAAACTAGTGGCTTTTCATCAGAACCGATGCAGACTCACCCAAAAGGCTCGGCTGCGCTGGCAGGGTCACGACGCACGCCGTACATGCATTTTCATGTGTTTCTGTCAATTTCAGTGTTATTGGGCCCAAACTAGTGGCTTTTCATCAGAACCGATGCAGACTCACCCAAAAGGCTCGGCTGCGGCTGGCAGGGTCACGGCGCACGCCGTACATGCATTTCCATGTGTTTCTGTCAATTTCAGTGTTATTGGGCCCAAAACTAGTGGCTTTTCCATCAGAACCGATGCAGACTCACCCAAAAGGCTCGGCTGCGCTGGCAGGGTCACGGCGCACGCCGTACATGCATTTTCATGTGTTTCTGTCAATTTCAGTGTTTTTGGGCCCAAACTAGTGGCTTTTCATCAGAACCGATGCAGACTCACCCAAAATGCTCGGCTGCCGCTGGCAGGGTCACGGCGCACGCCGTACATGCATTTCCATGTGTTTCTGTCAATTTCAGTGTTATTGGCCCAAACTAGTGGCTTTTCATCAGAACCGATGCAGACTCACCCAAAAGGCTCGGCTGCGCTGGCAGGGTCACGGCGCACGCCGTACATGCATTTCCATGTGTTTCTGTCAATTTCAGTGTTATTGGGCCCAAACTAGTGGCTTTTCATCAGAACCGATGCAGACTCACCCAAAAGGCTCGGCTGCGCTGGCAGGGTCACGGCGCACGCCGTACATGCATTTTCATGTGTTTCTGTCAATTTCAGTGTTATTGGGCCCAAACTAGTGTCTTTTCATCAGAACCGATGCAGACTCACCCCAAAGGCTCGGCTGCGCAGGGTCACGGCGGACGCCATACATGCATTTTCATGTGTTTCTGTCAATTTCAGTGTTATTGGGCCCAAACTAGTGGCTTTTCATCAGAACCGATGCAGACTCACCCAAAAGGCTGGGCTGCGCTGGCAGGGTCACGGCGCACGCCGTACATGCATTTTCATGTGTTTCTGTCAATTTCAGTGTTATTGGGCCCAAACTAGTGGCTTTTCATCAGAACCGATGCAGACTCACCCAAAAGGCTCGGCTGCGCTGGCAGGGTCACGGCGCACGCCGTACATGCATTTTCATGTGTTTCTGTCAATTTCAGTGTTATTGGGCCCAAACTAGTGGCTTTTCATCAGAACCGATGCAGACTCACCCAAAAGGCTCGGCTGCGCTGGCAGGGTCACGGCGCAAGCCGTACATGCATTTTCATGTGTTTCTGTCAATTTCAGTGTTATTGGGCCCAAACTAGTGGCTTTTCATCAGAACCGATGCAGACTCACCCTAAAGGCTCGGCTGCGCTGGCAGGGTCACGGCGCACACCGTACATGCATTTTCATGTGTTTCTGTCAATTTCAGCGTTATTGGGCCCAAACTAGTGGCTTTTCATCAGAACCGATGCAGACTCACCCAAAAGGCTCGGCTGCGCTGGCAGGGTCACGGCGCACCGCCGTACATGCATTTCCATGTGTTTCTGTCAATTTCAGCGTTATTGGGCCCAAACTAGTGGGCTTTTCATCAGAACCGATGCAGACTCACCCAAAAGGTTCGGTTGCGCTGGCAGGGGTCACGGCGCACGCCGTACATGTATTTTCATGTGTTTCTCTCGATTTCAGTGTTTTTGGGCCCAAACTAGTGGCTTTTCATCAGAACCGATGCAGACTCACCCAAAAGGCTCGGCTGCGCTGGCAGGGTCACGACGCACGCCGTACATGCATTTTCATGTGTTTCTGTCAATTTCAGTGTTATTGGGCCCAAACTAGTGGGCTTTTCATCAGAACCGATGCAGACTCACCCAAAATGCTCGGCTGCGCTGGCAGGGGTCACGGCGCACGCCGTACATGTATTTTCATGTGTTTCTCTCAATTTCAGTGTTTTTGGGCCCCAAACTAGTGGCTTTTCATCAGAACCGATGCAGACTCACCCAAAAGGCTCGGCTGCGCTGGCAGGGTCACGACGCACGCCGTACATGCATTTTCATGTGTTTCTGTCAATTTCAGTGTTATTGGGCCCAAACTAGTGGCTTTTCATCAGAACCGATGCAGACTCACCCAAAAGGCTCGGCTGCGCTGGCAGGGTCACGGCGCACGCCGTACATGCATTTCCATGTGTTTCTGTCAATTTCAGTGTTATTGGGCCCAAACTAGTGGCTTTTCATCAGAACCGATGCAGACTCACCCCAAAGGCTCAGCTGCGCTGGCAGGGTCACGGCGCACGCCGTACATGCATTTTCATGTGTTTCTGTCAATTTCAGTGTTTTCGGGGCCCAAACTAGTGGCTTTTCATCAGAACCGATGCAGACTCACCCAAAATGCTCGGCTGCGCTGGCAGGGTCACGGCGCACGCCGTACATGCATTTCCATGTGTTTCTGTCAATTTCAGTGTTATTGGGCCCAAACTAGTGGCTTTTCATCAGAACCGATGCAGACTCACCCAAAAGGCTCGGCTGCGCTGGCAGGGTCACGGCGCACGCCGTACATGCATTTCCATGTGTTTCTGTCAATTTCAGTGTTATTGGGCCCAAACTAGTGGCTTTTCATCAGAACCGATGCAGACTCACCCAAAAGGCTCGGCTGCGCTGGCAGGGTCACGGCGCACGCCGTACATGCATTTTCATGCGTTTCTGTCAATTTCAGTGTTATTGGGCCCAAACTAGTGTCTTTTCATCAGAACCGATGCAGACTCACCCCAAAGGCTCGGCTGCGCAGGGTCACGGCGCACGCCATACATGCATTTTCATGTGTTTCTGTCAATTTCAGTGTTATTGGGCCCAAACTAGTGGCTTTTCATCAGAACCGATGCAGACTCACCCAAAAGGCTGGGCTGCGCTGGCAGGGTCACGGCGCACGCCGTACATGCATTTTCATGTGTTTCTGTCAATTTCAGTGTTATTGGGCCCAAACTAGTGGCTTTTCATCAGAACCGATGCAGACTCACCCAAAAGGCTCGGCTGCGCTGGCAGGGTCACGGCGCACGCCGTACATGCATTTTCATGTGTTTCTGTCAATTTCAGTGTTATTGGGCCCAAACTAGTGGCTTTTCATCAGAACCGATGCAGACTCACCCAAAAGGCTCGGCTGCGCTGGCAGGGTCACGGCGCAAGCCGTACATGCATTTTCATGTGTTTCTGTCAATTTCAGTGTTATTGGGCCCAAACTAGTGGCTTTTCATCAGAACCGATGCAGACTCACCCTAAAGGCTCGGCTGCGCTGGCAGGGTCACGGCGCACACCGTACATGCATTTTCATGTGTTTCTGTCAATTTCAGCGTTATTGGGCCCAAACTAGTGGCTTTTCATCAGAACCGATGCAGACTCACCCAAAAGGCTCGGCTGCGCTGGCAGGGTCACGGCGCACGCCGTACATGCATTTTCATGCGTTTCTGTCAATTTCAGTGTTATTGGGCCCAAACTAGTGTCTTTTCATCAGAACCGATGCAGACTCACCCCAAAGGCTCGGCTGCGCAGGGTCACGGCGCACGCCATACATGCATTTTCATGTGTTTCTGTCAATTTCAGTGTTATTGGGCCCAAACTAGTGGCTTTTCATCAGAACCGATGCAGACTCACCCAAAAGGCTGGGCTGCGCTGGCAGGGTCACGGCGCACGCCGTACATGCATTTTCATGTGTTTCTGTCAATTTCAGTGTTATTGGGCCCAAACTAGTGGCTTTTCATCAGAACCGATGCAGACTCACCCAAAAGGCTCGGCTGCGCTGGCAGGGTCACGGCGCACGCCGTACATGCATTTTCATGTGTTTCTGTCAATTTCAGTGTTATTGGGCCCAAACTAGTGGCTTTTCATCAGAACCGATGCAGACTCACCCAAAAGGCTCGGCTGCGCTGGCAGGGTCACGGCGCAAGCCGTACATGCATTTTCATGTGTTTCTGTCAATTTCAGTGTTATTGGGCCCAAACTAGTGGCTTTTCATCAGAACCGATGCAGACTCACCCTAAAGGCTCGGCTGCGCTGGCAGGGTCACGGCGCACGCCGTACATGCATTTTCATGTGTTTCTGTCAATTTCAGCGTTATTGGGCCCAAACTAGTGGCTTTTCATCAGAACCGATGCAGACTCACCCAAAAGGCTCGGCTGCGCTGGCAGGGTCACGGCGCACGCCGTACATGCGTTTCCATGTGTTTCTGTCAATTTCAGCGTTATTGGGCCCAAACTAGTGGCTTTTCATCAGAACCGATGCAGACTCACCCAAAAGGTTCGGCTGCGCTGGCAGGGTCACGGCGCACGCCGTACATGTATTTTCATGTGTTTCTCTCGATTTCAGTGTTTTTTGGCCCAAACTAGTGGCTTTTCATCAGAACCGATGCAGACTCACCCAAAAGGCTCGGCTGCGCTGGCGGGGTCACGACGCACGCCGTACATGCATTTTCATGTGTTTCTGTCAATTTCAGTGTTTTTGGGCCCAAACTAGTGGCTTTTCATCAGAACCGATGCAGACTCACCCAAAATGCTCGGCTGCGCTGGCAGGGTCACGGCGCACGCCGTACATGCATTTTCATGTGTTTCTGTCAATTTCAGTGTTATTGGGCCCAAACTAGTGGCTTTTCATCAGAACCGATGCAGACTCACCCAAAAGGCTCGGCTGCGCTGGCAGGGTCACGGCGCACGCCGTACATGCATTTCCATGTGTTTCTGTCAATTTCAGTGTTATTGGGCCCAAACTAGTGGCTTTTCATCAGAACCGATGCAGACTCACCCTAAAGGCTCGGCTGCGCTGGCAGGGTCACGGCGCACGCCGTACATGCATTTTCATGTGTTTCTGTCAATTTCAGTGTTTTTGGGCCCAAACTATTGGCTTTTCATCAGAACCGATGCAGACTCACCCAAAATGCTCGGCTGCGCTGGCAGGGTCACGGCGCACGCCGTACATGCATTTTCATGTGTTTCTGTCAATTTCAGTGTTATTGGGCCCAAACTAGTGGCTTTTCATCAGAACCGATGCAGACTCACCCAAAAGGCTCGGCTGCGCTGGCAGGGTCACGGCGCACGCCGTACATGCATTTCCATGTGTTTCTGTCAATTTCAGTGTTATTGGGCCCCAAACTAGTGGCTTTTCATCAGAACCGATGCAGACTCACCCAAAAGGCTCGGCTGCGCTGGCAGGGTCACGGCGCACGCCGTACATGCATTTTCATGTGTTTCTGTCAATTTCAGTGTTATTGGGCCCAAACTAGTGGCTTTTCATCAGAACCCATGCAGACTCACCCCAAAGGCTCGGCTACGCTGGCAGGGTCACGGCGCACGCCGTACATGCATTTTCATGTGTTTCTGTCAGTTTCAGTGTTATTGGGCCCAAACTAGTGGCTTTTCATCAGAACCGATGCAGACTCACCCCAAAGGCTCGGCTGCGCTGGCAGGGTCACGGCGCACGCCGTACATGCATTTTCATGTGTTTCTGTCAATTTCAGTGTTATTGGGCCCAAACTAGTGGCTTTTCATCAGAACCGATGCAGACTCACCCAAAAGGCTCGGGTGCGCTGGCAGGGTCACGGCGCAAGCCGTATATGCATTTTCATGTGTTTCTGTCAATTTCAGTGTTATTGGGCCCAAACTAGTGGCTTTTCATCAGAACCGATGCAGACTCACCCCAAAGGCTCGGCTGCGCAGGGTCACGGCGCACGCCATACATGCATTTTCATGTGTTTCTGTCAATTTCAGTGTTATTGGGCCCAAACTAGTGGCTTTTCATCAGAACCGATGCAGACTCACCCAAAAGGCTCGGCTGCGCTGGCAGGGTCACAGCGCACGCCGTACATGCATTTTCATGTGTTTCTGTCAATTTCAGTGTTATTGGGCCCAAACTAGTGGCTTTTCATCAGAACCGATGCAGACTCACCCAAAAGGCTCGGCTGCGCTGGCAGGGTCACGGCGCACGCCGTACATGCATTTCCATGTGTTTCTTTCAATTTCAGTGTTGGGCCCAAACTAGTGGCTTTTCATCAGAACCGATGCAGACTCACCCTAAAGGCTCGGCTGCGCTGGCAGGGTCACGGCGCACGCCGTACATGTATTTTCATGTGTTTCTGTCAATTTCAGTGTTTTTGGGCCCAAACTAGTGGCTTTTCATCAGAACCGATGCAGACTCACCAAAAAGGCTCGGCTGCGCTGGCAGGGTCACGACGCACGCCGTACATGCATTTTCATGTGTTTCTGTCAATTTCAGTGTTATTGGGCCCAAACTAGTGGCTTTTCATCAGAACAGATGCAGACTCACCCAAAATGCTCGGCTGCGCTGGCAGGGTCACGGCGCACACCGTACATGCATTTTCATGTGTTTCTGTCAATTTCAGTGTTATTGGGCCCAAACTAGTGGCTTTTCATCAGAACCGATGCAGACTCACCCAAAACGCTCGGCTGCGCTGGCAGAGTCACGGCGCACGCCGTACATGTATTTTCATGTGTTTCTGTCAATTTCAGTGTTATTGGGCCCAAACTAGTGGCTTTTCATCAGAACCGATGCAGGCTCACCCAAAAGGTTCGGCTGCGCTGGCAGGGTCACGGCGCACGCCGTACATGTATTTTCATGTGTTTCTGTCAATTTCAGTGTTATTGGGCCCAAACTAGTGGCTTTTCATCAGAACCGATGCAGACTCACCCAAAAGGCTCAGCTGCGCTGGTAGGGTCACGGCGCACGCCGTACATGCATTTTCATGTGTTTCTGTCAATTTCAGTGTTATTGGGCCCAAACTAGTGGCTTTTCATCAGAACCGATGCAGACTCACCCAAAAGGCTCGGCTGCGCTGGCAGGGTCACGGCGCAAGCCGCACATGCATTTTCATGTGTTTCTGTCAATTTCAGTGTTATTGGGCCCAAACTAGTGGCTTTTCATCAGAACCGATGCAGACTCACCCAAAAGGCTCGGCTGCGCTGGCAGGGTCACTGCGCACACCGTACATGCATTTTCATGTGTTTCTGTCAATTTCAGTGTTATTGGGCCCAAACTAGTGGCTTTTCATCAGAACCGATGCAGACTCACCTCAAAGGCTCGGCTGCGCAGGGTCACGGCGCACGCCATACATGCATTTTCATGTGTTTCTGTCAATTTCAGTGTTATTGGGCCCAAACTAGTGGCTTCTCATCAGAACCGATGCAGACTCACCCAAAAGGCTCGGCTGCGCTGGCAGGGTCACGGCGCACGCCGTACATGCATTTTCATGTGTTTCTGTCAATTTCAGTGTTATTTGGCCCAAACTAGTGGCTTTTCATCAGAACCGATGCAGACTCACCCAAAAGGCTCGGCTGCGCTGGCAGGGTCACGGCGCACGCCGTACATGCATTTTCATGTGTTTCTGTCAATTTCAGTGTTATTGGGCCCAAACTAGTGGCTTTTCATCAGAACCGATGCAGACTCACCCAAAAGGCTCGGCTGCGCTGGCAGGGTCACGGCGCACGCCGTACATGCATTTTCATGTGTTTCTGTCAATTTCAGTGTTATTGGGCCCAAACTAGTGGCTTTTCATCAGAACCGATGCAGACTCACCCAAAAGGCTCGGCTGCGCTGGCAGGGTCACGGCGCACGCCGTACATGCATTTTCATGTGTTTCTGTCAATTTCAGTGTTATTGGGCCCAAACTAGTGGCTTTTCATCAGAACCGATGCAGACTCACCCTAAAGGCTCGGCTGCGCTGGCAGGGTCACGGCGCACACCGTACATGCATTTTCATGTGTTTCTGTCAATTTCAGCGTTATTGGGCCCAAACTAGTGGCTTTTCATCAGAACCGATGCAGACTCACCCAAAAGGCTCGGATGCGCTGGCAGGGTCACGGCGCACGCCGTACATGCATTTCCATGTGTTTCTGTCAATTTCAGCGTTATTGGGCCCAAACTAGTGGCTTTTCATCAGAACCGATGCAGACTCACCCAAAAGGTTCGGCTGCGCTGGCAGGGTCACGGCGCACGCCGTACATGCATTTCCATGTGTTTCTGTCAATTTCAGCGTTATTGGGCCCAAACTAGTGGCTTTTCATCAGAACCGATGCAGACTCACCCAAAAGGTTCGGCTGCGCTGGCAGGGTCACGGCGCACGCCGTACATGTATTTTCATGTGTTTCTCTCAATTTCAGTGTTTTTGGGCCCAAACTAGTGGCTTTTCATCAGAACCGATGCAGACTCACCCAAAAGGCTCGGCTGCGCTGGCAGGGTCACGACGCACGCCGTACATGCATTTTCATGTGTTTCTGTCAATTTCAGTGTTATTGGGCCAAAACTAGTGGCTTTTCATCAGAACCGATGCAGACTCACCCAAAATGCTCGGCTGCGCTGGCAGGGTCACGGCGCACGCCGTACATGTATTTTCATGTGTTTCTGTCAATTTCAGTGTTATTGGGCCCAAACTAGTGGCTTTTCATCAGAACCGATGCAGACTCACCCAAAAGGCTCGGCTGCGCTGGCAGGGTCACGGCGCACGCCGTACATGCATTTCCATGTGTTTCTGTCAATTTCAGTGTTATTGGGCCCAAACTAGTGGCTTTTCATCAGAACCGATGCAGACTCACCCTAAAGGCTCGGCTGTGCTGGCAGGGTCACGGCGCACGCCGTACATGCATTTTCATGTGTTTCTGTCAATTTCAGTGTTTTTGGGCCCAAACTAGTGGCTTTTCATCAGAACCGATGCAGACTCACCCAAAATGCTCGGCTGCGCTGGCAGGGTCACGGCGCACGCCGTACATGCATTTTCATGTGTTTCTGTCAATTTCAGTGTTATTGGGCCCAAACTAGTGGCTTTTCATCAGAACCGATGCAGACTCACCCAAAAGGCTCGGCTGCGCTGGCAGGGTCACGGCGCACGCCGTACATGCATTTCCATGTGTTTCTGTCAATTTCAGTGTTATTGGGCCCAAACTAGTGGCTTTTCATCAGAACCGATGCAGACTCACCCAAAATGCTCGGCTGCGCTGGCAGGGTCACGGCGCACGCCGTACATGTATTTTCATGTGTTTCTGTCAATTTCAGTGTTATTGGGCCCAAACTAGTGGCTTTTCATCAGAACCGATGCAGACTCACCCAAAAGGCTCGGCTGCGCTGGCAGGGTCACGGCGCACGCCGTACATGCATTTCCATGTGTTTCTGTCAATTTCAGTGTTATTGGGCCCAAACTAGTGGCTTTTCATCAGAACCGATGCAGACTCACCCTAAAGGCTCGGCTGCGCTGGCAGGGTCACGGCGCACGCCGTACATGCATTTTCATGTGTTTCTGTCAATTTCAGTGTTATTGGGCCCAAACTAGTGGCTTTTCATCAGAACCGATGCAGACTCACCCAAAAGGCTCGGCTGCGCTGGCAGGGTCACGGCGCACGCCGTACATGCATTTCCATGTGTTTCTGTCAATTTCAGTGTTATTGGGCCCAAACTAGTGGCTTTTCATCAGAACCGATGCAGACTCACCCAAAATGCTCGGCTGCGCTGGCAGGGTCACGGCGCACGCCGTACATGTATTTTCATGTGTTTCTGTCAATTTCAGTGTTATTGGGCCCAAACTAGTGGCTTTTCATCAGAACCGATGCAGACTCACCCAAAAGGCTCGGCTGCGCTGGCAGGGTCACGGCGCACGCCGTACATGCATTTCCATGTGTTTCTGTCAATTTCAGTGTTATTGGGCCCAAACTAGTGGCTTTTCATCAGAACCGATGCAGACTCACCCTAAAGGCTCGGCTGCGCTGGCAGGGTCACGGCGCACGCCGTACATGCATTTTCATGTGTTTCTGTCAATTTCAGTGTTTTTGGGCCCAAACTAGTGGCTTTTCATCAGAACCGATGCAGACTCACCCAAAATGCTCGGCTGCGCTGGCAGGGTCACGGCGCACGCCGTACATGCATTTTCATGTGTTTCTGTCAATTTCAGTGTTATTGGGCCCAAACTAGTGGCTTTTCATCAGAACCGATGCAGACTCACCCAAAAGGCTCGGCTGCGCTGGCAGGGTCACGGCGCACGCCGTACATGCATTTCCATGTGTTTCTGTCAATTTCAGTGTTATTGGGCCCAAACTAGTGGCTTTTCATCAGAACCGATGCAGACTCACCCGAAAGGCTCGGCTGTGCTGGCAGGGTCACGGCCCACGCCGTACATGCATTTTCATGTGTTTCTGTCAATTTCAGTGTTATTGGGCCCAAACTAGTGTCTTTTCATCAGAACCGATGCAGACTCACCCAAAAGGCTCGGCTGTGCTGGCAGGGTCACGGCGCACGCCATACATGCATTTTCATGTGTTTCTGTCAATTTCAGTGTTATTGGGCCCAAACTAGTGTCTTTTCATCAGAACCGATGCAGACTCACCCGAAAGGCTCGGCTGCGCAGGGTCACGGCGCACGCCATACATGCATTTTCATGTGTTTCTGTCAATTTCAGTGTTATTGGGCCCAAACTAGTGGCTTTTCATCAGAACCGATGCAGACTCACCCAAAAGGCTCGGCTGCGCTGGCAGGGTCACGGCGCACGCCGTACATGCATTTTCATGTGTTTCTGTCAATTTCAGTGTTATTGGGCCCAAACTAGTGGCTTTTCATCAGAACCGATGCAGACTCACCCCAAAGGCTCGGCTGCGCTGGCAGGGTCACGGCGCACGCCGTACATGCATTTTCATGTTTTTCTGTCAATTTCAGTGTTATTGGGCCCAAACTAGTGTCTTTTCATCAGAACCGATGCAGACTCACCCCAAAGGCTCGGCTGCGCAGGGTCACGGCGCACGCCGTACATGCATTTTCATGTGTTTCTGTCAATTTCAGTGTTATTGGGCCCAAACTAGTGGCTTTTCATCAGAACCGATGCAGACTCACCCAAAATGCTCGGCTGCGCTGGCAGGGTCACGGCGCACGCCGTACATGCATTTTCATGTGTTTCTGTCAATTTCAGTGTTATTGGGCCCAAACTAGTGGCTTTTCATCAGAACCGATGCAGACTCACCCCAAAGGCTCGGCTGCGCTGGCAGGGTCACGGCGCACGCCGTACATGCATTTTCATGTGTTTCTGTCAATTTCAGTGTTATTGGGCCCAAACTAGTGGCTTTTCATCAGAACTGATGCAGACTCACCCAAAAGGCTCGGCTGCGCTGGCAGGGTCACGGCGCACGCTGTACATGCATTTTCATGTGTTTCTGTCAATTTCAGTGTTATTGGGCCCAAACCAGTCGCTTTTCATCAGAACCGATGCAGACTCACCAAAAGGCTCGGCTGCGCTGGCAGGGTCACGGCGCACGCCGTACATGCATTTCCATGTGTTTCTGTCAATTTCAGTGTTATTGGGCCCAAACTAGTGGCTTTTCATCAGAACCGATGCAGACTCACCCAAAAGGCTCGGCTGCGCTGGCAGGGTCACGGCGCACGCCGTACATGCATTTTCATGTGTTTCTGTCAATTTCAGTGTTTTTGGGCCCAAACTAGTGGCTTTTCATCAGAACCGATGCAGACTCACCCAAAATGCTCGGCTGCGCTGGCAGGGTCACGGCGCACGCCGTACATGCATTTTCATGTGTTTTCTGTCAATTTCAGTGTTATTGGGCCCAAACTAGTGGCTTTTCATCAGAACGATGCAGACTCACCCCAAAGGCTCGGCTGCGCAGGGTCACGGCGCACGCCATACATGCATTTTCATGTGTTTCTGTCAATTTCAGTGTTATTGGGCCCAAACTAGTGGCTTTTCATCAGAACCGATGCAGACTCACCCTAAAGGCTCGGCTGCGCTGGCAGGGTCACGGCGCACGCCGTACATGCATTTTCATGTGTTTCTGTCAATTTCAGTGTTATTGGGCCCAAACTAGTGGCTTTTCATCAGAACCGATGCAGACTCACCCAAAAGGCTCGGCGGCGCTGGCAGGGTCACGGCGCACGCCGTACATGTATTTTCATGTGTTTCTGTCAATTTCAGTGTTATTGGGCCCAAACTAGTGGCTTTTCATCAGAACCGAAGCAGACTCACCCAAAAGGCTCGGCTGCGCTGGCAGGGTCACGGCGCACGCCGTACATGCATTTTCATGTGTTTCTGTCAATTTCAGTGTTATTGGGCCCAAACTAGTGGCTTTTCATCAGAACCGATGCAGACTCACCCAAAAGGCTCGGCCGCGCTGGCAGGGTGCCAGCGCACGCCGTACATGCATTTTCATGTGTTTCTGTCAATTTCAGTGTTATTGGGCCCAAACTAGTGGCTTTTCATCAGAACCGATGCATACTCACCCAAAAGGCTCGGCTGCGCTGGCAGGGTCACGGCGCACACCGTACATGCATTTTCATGTGTTTCTGTCAATTTCAGTGTTATTGGGCCCAAACTAGTGGCTTTTCATCAGAACCGATGCAGACTCACCCAAAAGGCTCGGCTGCGCTGGCAGGGTCACGGCGCAAGCCGTACATGCATTTTCATGTGTTTCTGTCAATTTCAGTGTTATTGGGCCCAAACTAGTGGCTTTTCATCAGAACCGATGCAGACTCACCCTAAAGGCTCGGCTGCGCTGGCAGGGTCACGGCGCACGCCGTACATGCATTTTCATGTGTTTCTGTCAATTTCAGTTTTATTGGGCCCAAACTAGTGGCTTTTCATCAGAACCGATGCAGACTCACCCCAAAGGCTCGGCTCAGAACCGATGCATACTCACCCAAAAGGCTCGGCTGCGCTGGCAGGGTCACGGCGCACGCCGTACATGCATTTCCATGTGTTTCTGTCAATTTCAGTGTTATTGGGCCCAAACCCGTGGCTTTTCATCAGAACCGATGCAGACTCACCCAAAAGGCTCGGCTGCACTGGCAGGGTCACGGCGCACGCCGTACATGTATTTTCATGTGTTTCTGTCAATTTCAGTGTTATTGGGCCCAAACCAGTGGCTTTTCATCAGAACCGATGCAGACTCACCCAAAAGGCTCGGCTGCGCTGGCAGGGTCACGGCGCACACCGTACATGTATTTTCATGTGTTTCTGTCAATTTCAGTGTTATTGGGCCCAAACCAGTCGCTTTTCATCAGAACCGATGCAGACTCACCCTAAAGCCTCGGCTGCGCTGGCAGGGTCACGGCGCACGCCGTACATGCATTTTCATGTGTTTCTGTCAATTTCAGTGTTATTGGGCCCAAACTAGTGGCTTTTCATCAGAACCGATGCAGACTCACCCAAAAGGCTCAGCGGCGCTGGCAGGGTCACGGCGCACGCCGGACATGTATTTTCATGTGTTTCTGTCAATTTCAGTGTTATTGGGCCCAAACTAGTGGCTTTTCATCAGAACCGAAGCAGACTCACCCAAAAGGCTCGGCTGCGCTGGCAGGGTCACGGCGCACACCGTACATGCATTTTCATGTGTTTCTGTCAATTTCAGTGTTATTGGGCCCAAACCAGTGGCTTTTCATCAGAACCGATGCAGACTCACCCAAAAGGCTCGGCTGCGCTGGCAGGGTCACGGCGCACACCGTACATGTATTTTCATGTGTTTCTGTCAATTTCAGTGTTATTGGGCCCAAACCAGTCGCTTTTCATCAGAACCGATGCAGACTCACCCTAAAGCCTCGGCTGCGCTGGCAGGGTCACGGCGCACGCCGTACATGCATTTTCATGTGTTTCTGTCAATTTCAGTGTTATTGGGCCCAAACCAGTGGCTTTTCATCAGAACCGATGCAGACTCACCCAAAAGGCTCGGCTGCGCTGGCAGGGTCACGGCGCACACCGTACATGTATTTTCATGTGTTTCTGTCAATTTCAGTGTTATTGGGCCCAAACCAGTCGCTTTTCATCAGAACCGATGCAGACTCACCCTAAAGCCTCGGCTGCGCTGGCAGGGTCACGGCGCACGCCGTACATGCATTTTCATGTGTTTCTGTCAATTTCAGTGTTATTGGGCCCAAACTAGTGGCTTTTCATCAGAACCGATGCAGACTCACCCAAAACGCTCGGCGGCGCTGGCAGGGTCACGGCGCACGCCGTACATGTATTTTCATGTGTTTCTGTCAATTTCAGTGTTATTGGGCCCAAACTAATGGCTTTTCATCAGAACCGAAGCAGACTCACCCAAAAGGCTCGGCTGCGCTGGCAGGGTCACGGCGCACGCCGTACATGCATTTTCATGTGTTTCTGTCAATTTCAGTGTTATTGGGCCCAAACCAGTGGCTTTTCATCAGAACCGATGCAGACTCACCCAAAAGGCTCGGCTGCGCTGGCAGGGTCACGGCGCACACCGTACATGTATTTTCATGTGTTTCTGTCAATTTCAGTGTTATTGGGCCCAAACCAGTCGCTTTTCATCAGAACCGATGCAGACTCACCCTAAAGCCTCGGCTGCGCTGGCAGGGTCACGGCGCATGCCGTACATGCATTTTCATGTGTTTCTATCAATTTCAGTGTTATTTGGCCCAAACTAGTGGCTTTTCATCAGAACCGATGCAGACTCACCCAAAAGGCTTGGCGGCGCTGGCAGGGTCACGGCGCACGCCGTACATGCATTTTCATGTGTTTCTGTCAATTTCAGTGTTATTGGGCCCAAACTAGTGGCTTTTCATCAGAACCGATGCAGACTCACCCAAAAGGCTCGGCTGCGCTGGCAGGGTGCCGGCGCACGCCGTACATGCATTTTCATGTGTTTCTGTCAATTTCAGTGTTATTGGGCCCAAACTAGTGGCTTTTCATCAGAACCGATGCAGACTCACCCAAAAGGTTCGGCTGCGCTGGCAGGGTCACGGTGCACGCCGTGCATGCATTTTCATGTGTTTCTCTCAATTTCAATGTTTTTGGGCCCAAACTAGTGGCTTTTCATCAGAACCGATGCAGACTCACCCAAAAGGCTCGGCTGCGCTGGCAGGGTCACGACGCACGCCGTACATGCATTTTCATGTGTTTCTGTCAATTTCAGTGTTATTGGGCCCAAACTAGTGGCTTTTCATCAGAACCCATGCAGACTCACCCAAAATGCTCGGCTGCGCTGGCAGGGTCACGGCGCACGCCGTACATGCATTTTCATGTGTTTCTGTCAATTTCAGTGTTATTGGGCCCAAACTAGTGGCTTTTCATCAGAACCGATGCAGACTCACCCAAAAGGCTCGGCTGCGCTGGCAGGGTCACGGCGCACGCCGTACATGCATTTCCATGTGTTTCTGTCAATTTCAGCGTTTTTGGGCCCAAACTAGTGGCTTTTCATCAGAACCGATGCAGACTCACCCAAAAGGCTCGGCTGCGCTGGCAGGGTCACGACGCACGCCGTACATGCATTTTCATGTGTTTCTGTCAATTTCAGTGTTATTGGGCCCAAACTAGTGGCTTTTCATCAGAACCCATGCAGACTCACCCAAAATGCTCGGCTGCGCTGGCAGGGTCACGGCGCACTCCGTACATGCATTTTCATGTGTTTCTGTCAATTTCAGTGTTATTGGGCCCAAACTAGTGGCTTTTCATCAGAACCGATGCAGACTCACCCAAAAGGCTCGGCTGCGCTGGCAGGGTCACGGCGCACGCCGTACATGTATTTTCATGTGTTTCTGTCAATTTCAGTGTTATTGGGCCCAAACTAGTGGCTTTTCATCAGAACCGAAGCAGACTCACCCAAAAGGCTCGGCTGCGCTGGCAGGGTCACGGCGCACGCCGTACATGCATTTTCATGTGTTTCTGTCAATTTCAGTGTTATTGGGCCCAAACTAGTGGCTTTTCATCAGAACCGATGCAGACTCACCCAAAAGGCTCGGCTGCGCTGGCAGGGTCACGGCGCACACCGTACATGCATTTTCATGTGTTTCTGTCAATTTCAGTGTTATTGGGCCCAAACCAGTCGCTTTTCATCAGAACCGATGCAGACTCACCCTAAAGCCTCGGCTGCGCTGGCAGGGTCACGGCGCACGCCGTACATGCATTTTCATGTGTTTCTGTCAATTTCAGTGTTATTGGGCCCAAACTAGTGGCTTTTCATCAGAACCGAAGCAGACTCACCCAAAAGGCTAGGCTGCGCTGGCAGGGTCACGGCGCACGCCGTACATGCATTTTCATGTGTTTCTGTCAATTTCAGTGTTATTGGGCCCAAACTAGTGGCTTTTCATCAGAACCGATGCAGACTCACCCAAAAGGCTCCGCTGCGCTGGCACGGTGCCGGCGCACGCCGTACATGCATTTTCATGTGTTTCTGTCAATTCCAGTGTTATTGGGCCCAAACTAGTGGCTTTTCATCAGAACTGATGCAGACTCACCCAAAAGGCTCGGCTGCGCTGGCAGGGTCACGGCGCACACCGTACATGCATTTTCATGTGTTTCTGTCAATTTCAGTGTTATTGGGCCCAAACTAGTGGCTTTTCATCAGAACCGATGCAGACTCACCCAAAAGGCTCGGCTGCGCTGGCAGGGTCACGGCGCAAGCCGTACATGCATTTTCATGTGTTTCTGTCAATTTCAGTGTTATTGGGCCCAAACTAGTGGCTTTTCATCAGAACCGATGCAGACTCACCCAAAAGGCTCGGCTGCGCTGGCAGGGTCACGGCGCACACCGTACATGCATTTTCATGTGTTTCTGTCAATTTCAGTGTTATTGGGCCCAAACTAGTGGCTTTTCATCAGAACCGATGCAGACTCACCCAAAAGGCTCGGCTGCGCTGGCAGGGTCACGGCGCAAGCCGTACATGCATTTTCATGTGTTTCTGTCAATTTCAGTGTTATTGGGCCCAAACTAGTGGCTTTTCATCAGAACCGATGCAGACTCACCCTAAAGGTTCGGCTGCACTGGCAGGGTCACGGCGCACGCCGTACATGCATTTTCATGTGTTTCTGTCAATTTCAGTGTTATTGGGCCCAAACTAGTGGCTTTTCATCAGAACCGATGCAGACTCACGCAAAAGGCTCGGCTGCGCTGGCAGGGTCACGGCGCACGCCGTACATGTATTTTCATGTCTTTCTGTCAATTTCAGTGTTATTGGGCCCAAACTAGTGGCTTTTCATCAGAACCGATGCAGACTCACCCTAAAGGCTCGGCTGCGCCGGCAGGGTAACGGCGCACGCCGTACATGCATTTTCATGTGTTTCTGTCAATTCCAGTGTTATTGGGCCCAAAAGGCACACGAAAATGCATGTACGGCGTACGCCGTGACTCTGCCAGCGCAGCCGAGCGTTTTGGGTGAGTCTGCATCGGTTCTGATGAAAAGCCACTAGTTTGGGCCCAATAACACTGAAATTGACAGAAACACATGAAAATGCATGTACGGCGTGCGCCTTGACTCTGCCAGCGCAGCCGAGCGTTTTGGGTGAGTCTGCATCGGTTCTGATGAAAAGCCACTAGTTTGGGCCCAATAACACTGAAATTGACAGAAACACATGAAAATGCATGTACGGCGTGGGCCGTGACTCTGCCAGCGCAGCGCGAGCGTTTTGGGTGAGTCTGCATCGGTTCTGATGAAAAGCCACTAGTTTGGGCCCAATAACACTGAAATTGACAGAAACACATGAAAATGCATGTACGGCGTGCGCCGTGACTCTGCCAGCGCAGCCGAGCGTTTTGGGTGAGTCTGCATGGGTTCTGATGAAAAGCCACTAGTTTGGGCCCTATAACACTGAAATTGACAGAAACACATGAAAATGCATGTACGGCGTGCGCCGTGACTCTGCCAGCGCAGCCGAGCGTTTTGGGTGAGTCTGCATCGGTTCTGATGAAAAGCCACTAGTTTGGGCCCAATAACACTGAAATTGACAGAAACACATGAAAATGCATGTTACGGCGTGCGCCGTGACTCTGCCAGCGCAGGCCGAGCGTTTTGGGTGAGTCTGCATGGGTTCTGATGAAAAGCCACTAGTTTGGACCAATAACACTGAAATTGACAGAAACACATGAAAATGCATGTACGGCGTGCGCCGTGACTCTGCCAGCGCAGCCGAGCGTTTTGGTTGAGTCTGCATCGGTTCTGATGAAAAAGCCACTAGTTTGGGCCCAATTACACTGAAATTGACAGAAACACATGAAAATGCATGTACGGCGTGCGCCGTGACTCTGCCAGCGCAGCCGAGCGTTTTGGGTGAGTCTGCATCGGTTCTGATGAAAAGCCACTAGTTTGGGCCCAATAGCACTGAAATTGACAGAAACACATGAAAATGCATGTACGGCGTGCGCCGTGACTCTGCCCAGCGCAGCCGAGCGTTTTTGGGTGAGTCTGCATCGGTTCTGATGAAAAGCCACTAGTTTGGGCCCAATAAAACAGAAATTGACAGAAACACATGAAAAATGCATGTACGGTGTGCGCCGTGACTCTGCCAGCGCAGCCGAGCGTTTTGGGTGAGTCTGCATCGGTTCTGATGAAAAGCCACTAGTTTCGGCCCAATAACACTGAAATTGACAGAAACACATGAAAATGCATGTACGGTGTGCGCCGTGACTCTGCCAGCGCAGCCGAGCCTTTTGGATGAGTCTGCATCGGTTCTGATGAAAAGCCACTAGTTTGGGCCCAATAACACTGAAATTGACAGAAACACATGAAAATGCATGTACGGCGTGGGCCGTGACTCTGCCAGCGCAGCCGAGCGTTTTGGGTGAGTCTGCATGGGTTCTGATGAAAAGCCACTAGTTTGGGCCCTATAACACTGAAATTGACAGAAAACACATGAAAATGCATGTACGGCGTGCGCCGTGACTCTGCCAGCGCACGCCGAGCGTTTTGGGTGAGTCTGCATCGGTTCTGATGAAAAGCCACTAGTTTGGGCCCAATAACACTGAAATTGACAGAAACACATGAAAATGCATGTACGGCGTGCGCCTTGACTCTGCCAGCGCAGTCCGAGCGTTTTGGGTGAGTCTGCATCGGTTCTGATGAAAAGCCACTAGTTTGGGCCCAATAACACTGAAATTGACAGAAACACATGAAAATGCATGTACGGCGTGCGCCGTGACTCTGCCAGCGCAGCCGAGCGTTTTGGGTGAGTCTGCATCGGTTCTGATGAAAAGCCACTAGTTTGGGCCCAATAACACTGAAATTGACAGAAACACATGAAAATGCATGTACGGCGGGCGCCGTGACTCTGCCAGCGCAGCCGAGCGTTTTGGGTGAGTCTGCATGGGTTCTGATGAAAAGCCACTAGTTTGGGCCCAATAACACTGAAATTGACAGAAACACATGAAAATGCATGTGCGGCGTGCGCCGTGACTCTGCCAGCGCAGCCGAGCGTTTTGGGTGAGTCTGCATCGGTTCTGATGAAAAGCCACTAGTTTGGGCCCAATAACACTGAAATTGACAGAAACACATGAAAATGCATGTACGGCGTGCGCCGTGACTCTGCCAGCGCAGCCGAGCGTTTTGGTTGAGTCTGCATCGGTTCTGATGAAAAGCCACTAGTTTGGGCCCAATAACACTGAAATTGACAGAAACACATGAAAATGCATGTACGGCGTGCGCCGTGACTCTGCCAGCGCAGCCGACCGTTTTGGGTGAGTCTGCATCGGTTCTGATGAAAAGCCACTAGTTTGGGCCCAATAAAACTGAAATTGACAGAAACACATGAAAATGCATGTACGGTGTGCGCCGTGACTCTGCCAGCGCAGCCGAGCGTTTTGGGTGAGTCTGCATCGGTTCTGATGAAAAGCCACTAGTTTCGGCCCAATAACACTGAAATTGACAGAAACACATGAAAATGCATGTACGGTGTGCGCCGTGACTCTGCCAGCGCAGCCGAGCGTTTTGGGTGAGTCTGCATGGGTTCTGATGAAAAGCCACTAGTTTGGGCCCAATAACACTGAAATTGACAGAAACACATGAAAATGCATGTACGGCGTGGGCCGTGACTCTGCCAGCGCAGCCGAGCGTTTTGGGTGAGTCTGCATCGGTTCTGATGAAAAGCCACTAGTTTGGGCCCAATAACACTGAAATTGACAGAAACACATGAAAATGCATGTACGGCGTGCGCCGTGACTCTGCCAGCGCAGCCGAGCGTTTTGGGTGAGTCTGCATCGGTTCTGATGAAAAGCCACTAGTTTGGGCCCAATAGCACTGAAATTGACAGAAACACATGAAAATGCATGTACGGCGTGCGCCGTGACTCTGCCAGCGCAGCCGAGCGTTTTGGGTGAGTCTGCATCGGTTCTGATGAAAAGCCACTAGTTTGGGCCCAATAACACTGAAATTGACAGAAACACATGAAAATGCATGTACGGCGTGCGCCGTGACTCTGCCAGCGCAGCCGAGCGTTTTGGGTGAGTCTGCATGGGTTCTGATGAAAAGCCACTAGTTTGGGCCCAATAACACTGAAATTGACAGAAACACATGAAAATGCATGTACGGCGTGCTCCGTGACTCTGCCAGCGCAGCCGAGCGTTTTGGGTGAGTCTGCATGGGTTCTGATGAAAAGCCACTAGTTTGGACCCAATAACACTGAAATTGACAGAAACACATGAAAATGCATGTACGGCGTGCGCCGTGACTCTGCCAGCGCAGCCGAGCGTTTTGGTTGAGTCTGCATCGGTTCTGATGAAAAGCCACTAGTTTGGGCCCAATAACACTGAAATTGACAGAAACACATGAAAATGCATGTACGGCGTGCGCCGTGACTCTGCCAGCGCAGCCGAGCGTTTTGGGTGAGTCTGCATCGGTTCTGATGAAAAGCCACTAGTTTGGGCCCAATAAAACTGAAATTGACAGAAACACATGAAAATGCATGTACGGCGTGCGCCGTGACTCTGCCAGCGCAGCCGAGCGTTTTGGGTGAGTCTGCATGGGTTCTGATGAAAAGCCAATAGTTTGGGCCCAATAAAACTGAAATTGACAGAAACACATGAAAATGCATGTACGGTGTGCGCCGTGACTCTGCCAGCGCAGCCGAGCGTTTTGGGTGAGTCTGCATCGGTTCTGATGAAAAGCCACTAGTTTCGGCCCAATAACACTGAAATTGACAGAAACACATGAAAATGCATGTACGGTGTGCGCCGTGACTCTGCCAGCGCAGCCGAGCCTTTTGGGTGAGTCTGCATCGGTTCTGATGAAAAGCCACTAGTTTGGGCCCAATAACACTGAAATTGACAGAAACACATGAAAATGCATGTACGGCGTGCGCCGTGACTCTGCCAGCGCAGCCGAGCGTTTTGGGTGAGTCTGCATGGGTTCTGATGAAAAGCCACTAGTTTGGGCCCAATAACACTGAAATTGACAGAAACACATGAAAATGCATGTACGGCGTGCGCCGTGACTCTGCCAGCGCAGCCGAGCGTTTTGGGTGAGTCTGCATCGGTTCTGATGAAAAGCCACTAGTTTGGGCCCAATTACACTGAAATTGACAGAAACACATGAAAATGCATGTACGGCGTGCGCCGTGACTCTGCCAGCGCAGCCGAGCGTTTTGGGTGAGTCTGCATCGGTTCTGATGAAAAGCCACTAGTTTGGGCCCAATAGCACTGAAATTGACAGAAACACATGAAAATGCATGTATGGCGTGCGCCGTGACTCTGCCAGCGCAGCCGAGCGTTTTGGGTGAGTCTGCATCGGTTCTGATGAAAAGCCACTAGTTTGGGCCCAATAAAACAGAAATTGACAGAAACACATGAAAATGCATGTACGGTGTGCGCCGTGACTCTGCCAGCGCAGCCGAGCGTTTTGGGTGAGTCTGCATCGGTTCTGATGAAAAGCCACTAGTTTCGGCCCAATAACACTGAAATTGACAGAAACACATGAAAATGCATGTACGGTGTGCGCCGTGACTCTGCCAGCGCAGCCGAGCCTTTTGGATGAGTCTGCATCGGTTCTGATGAAAAGCCACTAGTTTGGGCCCAATAACACTGAAATTGACAGAAACACATGAAAATGCATGTACGGCGTGGGCCGTGACTCTGCCAGCGCAGCCGAGCGTTTTGGGTGAGTCTGCATGGGTTCTGATGAAAAGCCACTAGTTTGGGCCCTATAACACTGAAATTGACAGAAACACATGAAAATGCATGTACGGCGTGCGCCGTGACTCTGCCAGCGCAGCCGAGCGTTTTGGGTGAGTCTGCATCGGTTCTGATGAAAAGCCACTAGTTTGGGCCCAATAACACTGAAATTGACAGAAACACATGAAAATGCATGTACGGCGTGCGCCTTGACTCTGCCAGCGCAGCCGAGCGTTTTGGGTGAGTCTGCATCGGTTCTGATGAAAAGCCACTAGTTTGGGCCCAATAACACTGAAATTGACAGAAACACATGAAAATGCATGTACGGCGTGCGCCGTGACTCTGCCAGCGCAGCCGAGCGTTTTGGGTGAGTCTGCATCGGTTCTGATGAAAAGCCACTAGTTTGGGCCCAATAACACTGAAATTGACAGAAACACATGAAAATGCATGTACGGCGGGCGCCGTGACTCTGCCAGCGCAGCCGAGCGTTTTGGGTGAGTCTGCATGGGTTCTGATGAAAAGCCACTAGTTTGGGCCCAATAACACTGAAATTGACAGAAACACATGAAAATGCATGTGCGGCGTGCGCCGTGACTCTGCCAGCGCAGCCGAGCGTTTTGGGTGAGTCTGCATCGGTTCTGATGAAAAGCCACTAGTTTGGGCCCAATAACACTGAAATTGACAGAAACACATGAAAATGCATGTACGGCGTGCGCCGTGACTCTGCCAGCGCAGCCGAGCGTTTTGGTTGAGTCTGCATCGGTTCTGATGAAAAGCCACTAGTTTGGGCCCAATAACACTGAAATTGACAGAAACACATGAAAATGCATGTACGGCGTGCGCCGTGACTCTGCCAGCAAAGCCGAGCGTTTTGGGTGAGCCTGCATCGGTTCTGATGAAAAGCCACTAGTTTGGGCCCAATAACACTGAAATTGACAGAAACACATGAAAATACATGTACGGCGTGCGCCGTGACTCTGCCAGCGCAGCCGAGCGTTTTGGGTGAGTCTGCATCGGTTCTGATGAAAAGCCACTAGTTTGGGCCCAATAACACTGAAATTGACAGAAACACATGAAAATGCATGTACGGTGTGCGCCGTGACCCTGCCAGCGCAGCCGAGCATTTTGGGTGAGTCTGCATCTGTTCTGATGAAAAGCCACTAGTTTGGGCCCAATAACACTGAAATTGACAGAAACACATGAAAATGCATGTACGGCGTGGGCCGTGACTCTGCCAGCGCAGCCGAGCGTTTTGGGTGAGTCTGCATCGGTTCTGATGAAAAGCCACTAGTTTGGGCCCAATAACACTGAAATTGACAGAAACACATGAAAATGCATGTACGGCGTGGGCCGTGACTCTGCCAGCGCAGCCGAGCGTTTTGGGTGAGTCTGCATCGGTTCTGATGAAAAGCCACTAGTTTGGGCCCAATAACACTGAAATTGACAGAAACACATGAAAATGCATGTACGGCGTGCGCCGTGACTCTGCCAGCGCAGCCGAGCGTTTTGGGTGAGTCTGCATGGGTTCTGATGAAAAGCCACTAGTTTGGGCCCTATAACACTGAAATTGACAGAAACACATGAAAATGCATGTACGGCGTGCGCCGTGACTCTGCCAGCGCAGCCGAGCGTTTTGGGTGAGTCTGCATCGGTTCTGATGAAAAGCCACTAGTTTGGGCCCAATAACACTGAAATTGACAGAAACACATGAAAATGCATGTACGGCGTGCGCCGTGACTCTGCCAGCGCAGCCGAGCGTTTTGGGTGAGTCTGCATCGGTTCTGATGAAAAGCCACTAGTTTGGGCCCAATAACACTGAAATTGACAGAAACACATGAAAATGCATGTACGGCGTGCGCCGTGACTCTGCCAGCGCAGCCGAGCGTTTTGGTTGAGTCTGCATCGGTTCTGATGAAAAGCCACTAGTTTGGGCCCAATAACACTGAAATTGACAGAAACACATGAAAATGCATGTACGGCGTGCGCCGTGACTCTGCCAGCGCAGCCGAGCGTTTTGGGTGAGTCTGCATCGGTTCTGATGAAAAGCCACTAGTTTGGGCCCAATAAAACTGAAATTGACAGAAACACATGAAAATGCATGTACGGTGTGCGCCGTGACTCTGCCAGCGCAGCCGAGCGTTTTGGGTGAGTCTGCATCGGTTCTGATGAAAAGCCACTAGTTTCGGCCCAATAACACTGAAATTGACAGAAACACATGAAAATGCATGTACGGTGTGCGCCGTGACTCTGCCAGCGCAGCCGAGCGTTTTGGGTGAGTCTGCATGGGTTCTGATGAAAAGCCACTAGTTTGGGCCCAATAACACTGAAATTGACAGAAACACATGAAAATGCATGTACGGCGTGGGCCGTGACTCTGCCAGCGCAGCCGAGCGTTTTGGGTGAGTCTGCATCGGTTCTGATGAAAAGCCACTAGTTTGGGCCCAATAACACTGAAATTGACAGAAACACATGAAAATGCATGTACGGCGTGCGCCGTGACTCTGCCAGCGCAGCCGAGCGTTTTGGGTGAGTCTGCATCGGTTCTGATGAAAAGCCACTAGTTTGGGCCCAATAGCACTGAAATTGACAGAAACACATGAAAATGCATGTACGGCGTGCGCCATGACTCTGCCAGCGCAGCCGAGCGTTTTGGGTGAGTCTGCATCGGTTCTGATGAAAAGCCACTAGTTTGGGCCCAATAACACTGAAATTGACAGAAACACATGAAAATGCATGTACGGCGTGCGCCGTGACTCTGCCAGCGCAGCCGAGTGTTATTGGGTGAGTCTGCATGGGTTCTGATGAAAAGCCACTAGTTTGGGCCCAATAACACTGAAATTGACAGAAACACATGAAAATGCATGTACGGCGTGCGCCGTGACTCTGCCAGCGCAGCCGAGCGTTTTGGGTGAGTCTGCATGGGTTCTGATGAAAAGCCACTAGTTTGGACCCAATAACACTGAAATTGACAGAAACACATGAAAATGCATGTACGGCGTGCGCCGTGACTCTGCCAGCGCAGCCGAGCGTTTTGGTTGAGTCTGCATCGGTTCTGATGAAAAGCCACTAGTTTGGGCCCAATAACACTGAAATTGACAGAAACACATGAAAATGCATGTACGGCGTGCGCCGTGACTCTGCCAGCGCAGCCGAGCGTTTTGGGTGAGTCTGCATCGGTTCTGATGAAAAGCCACTAGTTTGGGCCCAATAGCACTGAAATTGACAGAAACACATGAAAATGCATGTACGGCGTGCGCCGTGACTCTGCCAGCGCAGCCGAGCGTTTTGGGTGAGTCTGCATGGGTTCTGATGAAAAGCCAATAGTTTGGGCCCAATAAAACTGAAATTGACAGAAACACATGAAAATGCATGTACGGTGTGCGCCGTGACTCTGCCAGCGCAGCCGAGCGTTTTGGGTGAGTCTGCATCGGTTCTGATGAAAAGCCCCTAGTTTGGGCCCAATAACACTGAAATTGACAGAAACACATGAAAATGCATGTACGGTGTGCGCCGTGACTCTGCCAGCGCAGCCGAGCCTTTTGGGTGAGTCTGCATCGGTTCTGATGAAAAGCCACTAGTTTGGGCCCAATAACACTGAAATTGACAGAAACACATGAAAATGCATGTACGGCGTGCGCCGTGACTCTGCCAGCGCAGCCGAGCGTTTTGGGTGAGTCTGCATGGGTTCTGATGAAAAGCCACTAGTTTGGGCCCAATAACACTGAAATTGACAGAAACACATGAAAATGCATGTACGGCGTGCGCCGTGACTCTGCCAGCGCAGCCGAGCGTTTTGGGTGAGTCTGCATCGGTTCTGATGAAAAGCCACTAGTTTGGGCCCAATTACACTGAAATTGACAGAAACACATGAAAATGCATGTACGGCGTGCGCCGTGACTCTGCCAGCGCAGCCGAGCGTTTTGGGTGAGTCTGCATCGGTTCTGATGAAAAGCCACTAGTTTGGGCCCAATAGCACTGAAATTGACAGAAACACATGAAAATGCATGTACGGCGTGCGCCGTGACTCTGCCAGCGCAGCCGAGCGTTTTGGGTGAGTCTGCATCGGTTCTGATGAAAAGCCACTAGTTTGGGCCCAATAAAACAGAAATTGACAGAAACACATGAAAATGCATGTACGGTGTGCGCCGTGACTCTGCCAGCGCAGCCGAGCGTTTTGGGTGAGTCTGCATCGGTTCTGATGAAAAGCCACTAGTTTCGGCCCAATAAAACTGAAATTGACAGAAACACATGAAAATGCATGTACGGTGTGCGCCGTGACTCTGCCAGCGCAGCCGAGCCTTTTGGGTGAGTCTGCATCGGTTCTGATGAAAAGCCACTAGTTTGGGCCCAATAACACTGAAATTGACAGAAACACATGAAAATGCATGTACGGCGTGGGCCGTGACTCTGCCAGCGCAGCCGAGCGTTTTGGGTGAGTCTGCATGGGTTCTGATGAAAAGCCACTAGTTTGGGCCCTATAACACTGAAATTGACAGAAACACATGAAAATGCATGTACGGCGTGCGCCGTGACTCTGCCAGCGCAGCCGAGCGTTTTGGGTGAGTCTGCATCGGTTCTGATGAAAAGCCACTAGTTTGGGCCCAATAACACTGAAATTGACAGAAACACATGAAAATGCATGTACGGCGTTCGCCGTGACTCTGCCAGCGCAGCCGAGCGTTTTGGGTGAGTCTGCATCGGTTCTGATGAAAAGCCACTAGTTTGGGCCCAATAACACTGAAATTGACAGAAACACATGAAAATGCACGTACGGCGTGCGCCGTGACTCTGCGCAGCGCAGCCGAGCGTTTTGGGTGAGTCTGCATGGGTTCTGATGAAAAGCCACTAGTTTGGGCCCAATAAAACTGAAATTGACAGAAACACATGAAAATGCATGTACGGTGTGCGCCGTGACTCTGCCAGCGCAGCCGAGCGTTTTGGGTGAGTCTGCATCGGTTCTGATGAAAAGCCACTAGTTTGGGCCCAATAACACTGAAATTGACAGAAACACATGAAAATGCATGTACGGTGTGCGCCGTGACTCTGCCAGCGCAGCCGAGCCTTTTGGGTGAGTCTGCATCGGTTCTGATGAAAAGCCACTAGTTTGGGCCCAATAACACTGAAATTGACAGAAACACATGAAAATGCATGTACGGCGTGCGCCGTGACTCTGCCAGCGCAGCCGAGCGTTTTGGGTGAGTCTGCATGGGTTCTGATGAAAAGCCACTAGTTTGGGCCCAATAACACTGAAATTGACAGAAACACATGAAAATGCATGTACGGCGTGCGCCGTGACTCTGCCAGCGCAGCCGAGCGTTTTGGGTGAGTCTGCATCGGTTCTGATGAAAAGCCACTAGTTTGGGCCCAATTACACTGAAATTGACAGAAACACATGAAAATGCATGTACGGCGTGCGCCGTGACTCTGCCAGCGCAGCCGAGCGTTTTGGGTGAGTCTGCATCGGTTCTGATGAAAAGCCACTAGTTTGGGCCCAATAGCACTGAAATTGACAGAAACACATGAAAATGCATGTACGGCGTGCGCCGTGACTCTGCCAGCGCAGCCGAGCGTTTTGGGTGAGTCTGCATCGGTTCTGATGAAAAGCCACTAGTTTGGGCCCAATAAAACAGAAATTGACAGAAACACATGAAAATGCATGTACGGTGTGCGCCGTGACTCTGCCAGCGCAGCCGAGCGTTTTGGGTGAGTCTGCATCGGTTCTGATGAAAAGCCACTAGTTTCGGCCCAATAAAACTGAAATTGACAGAAACACATGAAAATGCATGTACGGTGTGCGCCGTGACTCTGCCAGCGCAGCCGAGCCTTTTGGGTGAGTCTGCATCGGTTCTGATGAAAAGCCACTAGTTTGGGCCCAATAACACTGAAATTGACAGAAACACATGAAAATGCATGTACGGCGTGGGCCGTGACTCTGCCAGCGCAGCCGAGCGTTTTGGGTGAGTCTGCATGGGTTCTGATGAAAAGCCACTAGTTTGGGCCCAATAACACTGAAATTGACAGAAACACATGAAAATGCATGTACGGCGTGCGCCGTGACTCTGCCAGCGCAGCCGAGCGTTTTGGGTGAGTCTGCATCGGTTCTGATGAAAAGCCACTAGTTTGGGCCCAATAACACTGAAATTGACAGAAACACATGAAAATGCATGTACGGCGTTCGCCGTGACTCTGCCAGCGCAGCCGAGCGTTTTGGGTGAGTCTGCATCGGTTCTGATGAAAAGCCACTAGTTTGGGCCCAATAACACTGAAATTGACAGAAACACATGAAAATGCACGTACGGCGTGCGCCGTGACTCTGCCAGCGCAGCCGAGCGTTTTGGGTGAGTCTGCATCGGTTCTGATGAAAAGCCACTAGTTTGGGCCCAATAACACTGAAATTGACAGAAACACATGAAAATGCATGTACGGCGTGCGCCGTGACTCTGCCAGCGCAGCCGAGCGTTTTGGGTGAGTCTGCATGGGTTCTGATGAAAAGCCACTAGTTTGGGCCCAATAACACTGAAATTGACAGAAACACATGAAAATGCATGTACGGCGTGCGCCGTGACTCTGCCAGCGCAGCCGAGCGTTTTGGGTGAGTCTGCATGGGTTCTGATGAAAAGCCACTAGTTTGGGCCCAATAACACTGAAATTGACAGAAACACATGAAAATGCATGTACGGCGTGCGCCGTGACTCTGCCAGCGCAGCCGAGCGTTTTGGGTGAGTCTGCATGGGTTCTGATGAAAAGCCACTAGTTTGGGCCCTATAACACTGAAATTGACAGAAACACATGAAAATGCATGTACGGCGTGCGCCGTGACTCTGCCAGCGCAGCCGAGCGTTTTGGGTGAGTCTGCATCGGTTCTGATGAAAAGCCACTAGTTTGGGCCCAATAACACTGAAATTGACAGAAACACATGAAAATGCATGTACGGCGTGCGCCGTGACTCTGCCAGCGCAGCCGAGCGTTTTGGGTGAGTCTGCATGGGTTCTGATGAAAAGCCACTAGTTTGGGCCCAATAACACTGAAATTGACAGAAACACATGAAAATGCATGTACGGCGTGCGCCGTGACTCTGCCAGCGCAGCCGAGCGTTTTGGGTGAGTCTGCATGGGTTCTGATGAAAAGCCACTAGTTTGGGCCCTATAACACTGAAATTGACAGAAACACATGAAAATGCATGTACGGCGTGCGCCGTGACTCTGCCAGCGCAGCCGAGCGTTTTGGGTGAGTCTGCATGGGTTCTGATGAAAAGCCACTAGTTTGGGCCCAATAACACTGAAATTGACAGAAACACATGAAAATGCATGTACGGCGTGCGCCGTGACTCTGCCAGCGCAGCCGAGCGTTTTGGGTGAGTCTGCATGGGTTCAGATGAAAAGCCACTAGTTTGGGCCCAATAACACTGAAATTGACAGAAACACATGAAAATGCATGTACGGCGTGCGCCGTGACTCTGCCAGCGCAGCCGAGCGTTTTGGGTGAGTCTGCATGGGTTCTGATGAAAAGCCACTAGTTTGGGCCCAATAACACTGAAATTGACAGAAACACATGAAAATGCATGTACGGCGTGCGCCGTGACTCTGCCAGCGCAGCCGAGCGTTTTGGGTGAGTCTGCATCGGTTCTGATGAAAAGCCACTAGTTTGGGCCCAATAGCACTGAAATTGACAGAAACACATGAAAATGCATGTACGGCGTGCGCCGTGACTCTGCCAGCGCAGCCGAGCGTTTTGGGTGAGTCTGCATCGGTTCTGATGAAAAGCCACTAGTTTGGGCCCAATAGCACTGAAATTGACAGAAACACATGAAAATGCATGTACGGCGTGCGCCGTGACTCTGCCAGCGCAGCCGAGCGTTTTTGGGTGAGTCTGCATCGGTTCTGATGAAAAGCCACTAGTTTGGGCCCAATAACACTGAAATTGACAGAAACACATGAAAATGCATGTACGGCGTGCGCCGTGACTCTGCCAGCGCAGCCGAGCGTTTTGGGTGAGTCTGCATGGGTTCTGATGAAAAGCCACTAGTTTGGGCCCAATAACACTGAAATTGACAGAAACACATGAAAATGCATGTACGGCGTGCGCCGTGACTCTGCCAGCGCAGCCGAGCGTTTTGGGTGAGTCTGCATCGGTTCTGATGAAAAGCCACTAGTTTGGGCCCAATCAAACAGAAATTGACAGAAACACATGAAAATGCATGTACGGTGTGCGCCGTGACTCTGCCAGCGCAGCCGAGCGTTTTGGGTGAGTCTGCATCGGTTCTGATGAAAAGCCACTAGTTTGGGCCCAATAACACTGAAATTGACAGAAACACATGAAAATGCATGTACGGCGTGCGCCGTGACTCTGCCAGCGCAGCCGAGCGTTTTGGGTGAGTCTGCATGGGTTCTGATGAAAAGCCACTAGTTTGGGCCCAATAACACTGAAATTGACAGAAACACATGAAAATGCATGTACGGCGTGCGCCGTGACTCTGCCAGCGCAGCCGAGCGTTTTGGGTGAGTCTGCATGGGTTCTGATGAAAAGCCACTAGTTTGGGCCCAATAGCACTGAAATTGACAGAAACACATGAAAATGCATGTACGGCGTGCGCCGTGACTCTGCCAGCGCAGCCGAGCGTTTTGGGTGAGTCTGCATGGGTTCTGATGAAAAGCCACTAGTTTGGGCCCAATAACACTGAAATTGACAGAAACACATGAAAATGCATGTACGGCGTGCGCCGTGACTCTGCCAGCGCAGCCGAGCGTTTTGGGTGAGTCTGCATGGGTTCAGATGAAAAGCCACTAGTTTGGGCCCAATAACACTGAAATTGACAGAAACACATGAAAATGCATGTACGGCGTGCGCCGTGACTCTGCCAGCGCAGCCGAGCGTTTTGGGTGAGTCTGCATGGGTTCTGATGAAAAGCCACTAGTTTGGGCCCAATAACACTGAAATTGACAGAAACACATGAAAATGCATGTACGGCGTGCGCCGTGACTCTGCCAGCGCAGCCGAGCGTTTTGGGTGAGTCTGCATCGGTTCTGATGAAAAGCCACTAGTTTGGGCCCAATAGCACTGAAATTGACAGAAACACATGAAAATGCATGTACGGCGTGCGCCGTGACTCTGCCAGCGCAGCCGAGCGTTTTGGGTGAGTCTGCATCGGTTCTGATGAAAAGCCACTAGTTTGGGCCCAATAGCACTGAAATTGACAGAAACACATGAAAATGCATGTACGGCGTGCGCCGTGACTCTGCCAGCGCAGCCGAGCGTTTTGGGTGAGTCTGCATCGGTTCTGATGAAAAGCCACTAGTTTGGGCCCAATAACACTGAAATTGACAGAAACACATGAAAATGCATGTACGGCGTGCGCCGTGACTCTGCCAGCGCAGCCGAGCGTTTTGGGTGAGTCTGCATGGGTTCTGATGAAAAGCCACTAGTTTGGGCCCAATAACACTGAAATTGACAGAAACACATGAAAATGCATGTACGGCGTGCGCCGTGACTCTGCCAGCGCAGCCGAGCGTTTTGGGTGAGTCTGCATCGGTTCTGATGAAAAGCCACTAGTTTGGGCCCAATCAAACAGAAATTGACAGAAACACATGAAAATGCATGTACGGTGTGCGCCGTGACTCTGCCAGCGCAGCCGAGCGTTTTGGGTGAGTCTGCATCGGTTCTGATGAAAAGCCACTAGTTTGGGCCCAATAACACTGAAATTGACAGAAACACATGAAAATGCATGTACGGCGTGCGCCGTGACTCTGCCAGCGCAGCCGAGCGTTTTGGGTGAGTCTGCATGGGTTCTGATGAAAAGCCACTAGTTTGGGCCCAATAACACTGAAATTGACAGAAACACATGAAAATGCATGTACGGCGTGCGCCGTGACTCTGCCAGCGCAGCCGAGCGTTTTGGGTGAGTCTGCATGGGTTCTGATGAAAAGCCACTAGTTTGGGCCCAATAGCACTGAAATTGACAGAAACACATGAAAATGCATGTACGGCGTGCGCCGTGACTCTGCCAGCGCAGCCGAGCGTTTTGGGTGAGTCTGCATCGGTTCTGATGAAAAGCCACTAGTTTGGGCCCAATAACACTGAAATTGACAGAAACACATGAAAATGCATGTACGGCGTGCGCCGTGACTCTGCCAGCGCAGCCGAGCGTTTTGGGTGAGTCTGCATGGGTTCTGATGAAAAGCCACTAGTTTGGGCCCAATAACACTGAAATTGACAGAAACACATGAAAATGCATGTACGGCGTGCGCCGTGACTCTGCCAGCGCAGCCGAGCGTTTTGGGTGAGTCTGCATGGGTTCTGATGAAAAGCCACTAGTTTGGGCCCAATAACACTGAAATTGACAGAAACACATGAAAATGCATGTACGGCGTGCGCCGTGACTCTGCCAGCGCAGCCGAGCGTTTTGGGTGAGTCTGCATGGGTTCTGATGAAAAGCCACTAGTTTGGGCCCAATAACACTGAAATTGACAGAAACACATGAAAATGCATGTACGGCGTGCGCCGTGACTCTGCCAGCGCAGCCGAGCGTTTTGGGTGAGTCTGCATGGGTTCTGATGAAAAGCCACTAGTTTGGGCCCAATAACACTGAAATTGACAGAAACACATGAAAATGCATGTACGGCGTGCGCCGTGACTCTGCCAGCGCAGCCGAGCGTTTTGGGTGAGTCTGCATGGGTTCTGATGAAAAGCCACTAGTTTGGGCCCAATAACACTGAAATTGACAGAAACACATGAAAATGCATGTACGGCGTGCGCCGTGACTCTGCCAGCGCAGCCGAGCGTTTTGGGTGAGTCTGCATGGGTTCTGATGAAAAGCCACTAGTTTGGGCCCAATAACACTGAAATTGACAGAAACACATGAAAATGCATGTACGGCGTGCGCCGTGACTCTGCCAGCGCAGCCGAGCGTTTTGGGTGAGTCTGCATCGGTTCTGATGAAAAGCCACTAGTTTGGGCCCAATAGCACTGAAATTAACAGAAACACATGAAAATGCATGTACGGCGTGCGCCGTGACTCTGCCAGCGCAGCCGAGCGTTTTGGGTGAGTCTGCATGGGTTCTGATGAAAAGCCACTAGTTTGGGCCCAATAGCACTGAAATTGACAGAAACACATGAAAATGCATGTACGGCGTGCGCCGTGACTCTGCCAGCGCAGCCGAGCGTTTTGGGTGAGTCTGCATGGGTTCTGATGAAAAGCCACTAGTTTGGGCCCAATAACACTGAAATTGACAGAAACACATGAAAATGCATGTACGGCGTGCGCCGTGACTCTGCCAGCGCAGCTGAGCGTTTTGGGTGAGTCTGCATGGGTTCTGATGAAAAGCCACTAGTTTGGGCCCAATAACACTGAAATTGACAGAAACACATGAAAATGCATGTACGGCGTGCGCCGTGACTCTGCCAGCGCAGCCGAGCGTTTTGGGTGAGTCTGCATCGGTTCTGATGAAAAGCCACTAGTTTGGGCCCAATAACACTGAAATTGACAGAAACACATGAAAATGCATGTACGGCGTGCGCCGTGACTCTGCCAGCGCAGCCGAGCGTTTTGGGTGAGTCTGCATGGGTTCTGATGAAAAGCCACTAGTTTGGGCCCAATAACACTGAAATTGACAGAAACACATGAAAATGCATGTACGGCGTGCGCCGTGACTCTGCCAGCGCAGCCGAGCGTTTTGGGTGAGTCTGCATGGGTTCTGATGAAAAGCCACTAGTTTGGGCCCAATAGCACTGAAATTGACAGAAACACATGAAAATGCATGTACGGCGTGCGCCGTGACTCTGCCAGCGCAGCCGAGCGTTTTGGGTGAGTCTGCATGGGTTCTGATGAAAAGCCACTAGTTTTGGCCCAATAGCACTGAAATTGACAGAAACACATGAAAATGCATGTACGGCGTGCGCCGTGACTCTGCCAGCGCAGCCGAGCGTTTTGGGTGAGTCTGCATGGGTTCTGATGAAAAGCCACTAGTTTGGGCCCAATAACACTGAAATTGACAGAAACACATGAAAATGCATGTACGGCGTGCGCCGTGACTCTGCCAGCGCAGCCGAGCGTTTTGGGTGAGTCTGCATGGGTTCTGATGAAAAGCCACTAGTTTGGGCCCAATAACACTGAAATTGACAGAAACACATGAAAATGCATGTATGGCGTGCGCCGTGACTCTGCCAGCGCAGCCGAGCGTTTTGGGTGAGTCTGCATCGGTTCTGATGAAAAGCCACTTGTTTGGGCCCAATAACACTGAAATTGACAGAAACACATGAAAATGCATGTACGGCATGCGCCGTGACTCTGCCAGCGCAGCCGAGCGTTTTGGGTGAGTCTGCATGGGTTCTGATGAAAAGCCACTAGTTTGGGCCCAATAACACTGAAATTGACAGAAACACATGAAAATGCATGTACGGCGTGCTCCGTGACTCTGCCAGCGCAGCCGAGCGTTTTGGGTGAGTCTGCATCGGTTCTGATGAAAAGCCACTAGTTTGGGCCCAATAACACTGAAATTGACAGAAACACATGAAAATGCATGTACGGTGTGCGCCGTGACTCTGCCAGCGCAGCCGAGCGTTTTGGGTGAGTCTGCATCGGTTCTGATGAAAAGCCACTAGTTTCGGCCCAATAACACTGAAATTGACAGAAACACATGAAAATGCATGTACGGCGTGCGCCGTGACTCTGCCAGCGCAGCCGAGCGTTTTGGGTGAGTCTGCATGGGTTCTGATGAAAAGCCACTAGTTTGGGCCCAATAACACTGAAATTGACAGAAACACATGAAAATGCATGTACGGTGTGCATGATCCTGCACTGGCAGAGTCACGACACACACAGGACATGCATTTTCAAATGTTTTTTTCAATTTCAGTGTTATTGGACCCAAAGTAGTCGCTTTTCATCAGAATCGATGCAGACTCACCCAAAACGCTCTGCTGTACTGGCAGAGTCACGGCACACACAGCATATGCTTTTTTATATGTTTTTATCAATTTCAATGTTATTCCACTCAAATTAGTCACTTTTCATCATATCCAGACATCGATCCAGACTCACACCGAATGCGTGAGTCGTGACCGAATGCTGCTGTCCACGGCAACCTGTAGGCCTATCCAAACGCCACTATCTCGGTTAAGAAAAGGTGTTTTATAGCCTGTGATTGAGTGAAGTTTCTCATTTAATTATATATTGCCATGAATATGTGGCTGAGTATATTTAATATAAAATCATCTTTCTTTAAAAAGTCATCCTCAATTAATATTGAGTCACGGCATCCTATAAAGCACTCCAGCCTTGTGCATGAGTGTAAACAGGATGAAGACGGGGTTATGAAAATGAACCTTACGTTTCACATCCCTCATTTAAGCCCTACACTTTCACCTCCGTAATATTCATCAAACTGGACTTAAGATTGTGCATTTTAATCAACCTCCATTCTTATATAATGTAATTATTTATCAATTTTATTCATTAATTATTTATGTTTAATTTATTCTCTTGTCACTTTCATATATTTCATACACTTCGTTTCTTTGTCCATAGCACAGTCCATATTTCCTTTGTACAGTCAATATTTTATTTCAACTTTATAGCCCATTTAAAAGCTATGCTATTCTGTAAACAGATTTTGAATTTCAGTTTAATTTTAATACTACTTTATTTCATTATTTTTAATATTATGATAGAGATTATTATTATTATCATTATAAATGTATATGATGTTTAGTTTGTCAGTTATTACGGAGATTCTTGCAGGCTTTCTATCGTTGCTATGGTGGTTGCTACCCGTAGCCCCACCGCAGCATCATTTGAAATCTTTCACAGCTGATTGGCTCGCTATCTGATAGATAGCCAATCAGATAGCTCTCTGTCTGACAGATAGCCATTCAAACGGTGAAATATTTCAAATGATGCTGCAGTGGGGCTACAGCGCAGGCTTGGAATTTATAGTCGGCAAAAGAGGGAAGACTTTCTTAGCTAACACCAGCTAACTTGGGAAAATTAAAGTGGATTTCATAGTTGAGCACACGTCATAATCCCTTTATTTGGAGGAGAAACTGGAAATAAAGCGCCTCGGAGCCCACCAGCCACGGAATACTGTCATCACTCAAACTGCTGCTCAAACTGGTAAAATTAACCGCGGGTTCAACGTGGTGAAGTTTGCCAAGAGGAAAAACCGCCATGCTGTCCTTTTCTGAGCCGTCTGCTGGTGAGTGAAAGCATATTTTATCATCCTGCCTTGGTGGTTCTGGTCCGTGCATTAGCCATATTGTTGTGCTTGATCGATTGAGGTTGTTGTCATAAAGTTGTCACAGAATGGGCTAGTATCCTTAAAAAAATGTCTGTGCACTTCGTTGTGGTGTTGAGCTCTTTGATGTTCGCTTATGGCCCTGTAGGCTTATTTGTTCTGAGCTTTGTTGTGTCGGCTTATGACGATAGAATATCACATTCTTAATTAAACAATATTACAGAGAGGGTGTGCTTCAGTGATGCAGTCGAGCGTCCAACTTGGGCTAATGCTTTCTAGAAATCATGGCGTTTCCCAGACTGAATAAATACCTCACATATAAACACAAAACTGCTTTGCTAGCTTAATCTTGTTGTAACTAAGACATCGTTGATTGAATCCGTTAATTTTTCCACGGACAGACTTAGCTATTACGTCCGCAAACTTCACATATATTTTTACGCTAGCTGCGCCGTGTCACCGGCACCGCTGATGGAGAATGCAGCGGGAGCTGAGATATGATCTCAACTGAAGGGTGGTTAAGTTTTGCTGTGTATGGGTGGGTAACGATTAAGAGTGGAAAAGGGTTCGGGTTTTTCAGTGTGTGTGAGGGTGTAACCCCTGGGACACACCGGATGCGTGAACCTCAGCAGTGCCTGTGCATCGCCTGTGCAACTGCTGCGTCGCGCAGGCTTGTAGCGTCCACACTGGAAGCGTGTCTGCTGCGGCGTTTCTGCCACTGGCAGCCCGATCTTTCTATCATGTTCCCTGTCTATTTCTGCTGAGAACCGCGGTCACGCGGCGAAAATAGGCGAGATCTTGAATCTCTAGATGAAGCGACGCAGCAGCCACGCGCATCTCAAGCTTCATTTATACAAAACAAACCACAGACACTAGCAAAGCAACACAGTACATACAATAAAGCCAGCAGAAACGTCAGACAGGTCGGACCACCGTGATTAAATATTTATTTCTAGTATAGAATCTCATAATAATGACTTACTATCTCATAATAATGACTTACTATCTCGTAATAATGACTAAGTGGCATAACGCCTGTAGATGGCGGTGTTAAGTCATTTTCAAGCTAATTCATGAACTGAAAAGCATTAATAGGGGAAGACGAAATGAGAATGAATCATAGAATGAAATGGTCTTTAATTGATTTACAATCCTAAATTTTGATTATTTTAACAGTAGCATTTTTTTTTCTCATTACCCTTACTCGTGGAAAACTGATTTTCAGTCTTGTTGCTATTCCTGCCGATTGCCTGCCATAGAATCAGTGATTTTGGATGATTTTCACTCAGAGGTGATGAAAATCCACTCATATTTTATTAATGACAGTGGAAAGGCTCTGTGGGATGAATATGGTCATAAAATTACTGATTTGGGATGATTCTGGCTCAAATCTAATGAAAAATTACTAGTTTGTGTGGAACAGCAGTGAAATTGATTTTCCTGCAACTGTTGTGTGTGCCATCACTCTGCTAGTAGAATTAAGCATTTGGGATGAGTCTGCATCGATTCTGGTGAAAAGTGACTAGTTTGTGTGGCATAGCAGCGAAATTGACAGAGACACATGAAAAAACACATGTTGTTGTGTGCCATGACTCTGCCAATACAATCACGCATTCGGTGTGAGTCTGGATCGAATATGATGAAAAGTGACTAGTTTGAGTGGAATAACATTGAAATTGATAGAAACATATAAAAAAGCATATGCTGTGTGTGCCATGACTCTGCTAGCAGAATCATGCATTCGGTGTGAGTCTGGATCAGATATGATGAAAAGTGACTAGTTTGAGTGGAATAACATTGAAATTGATAGAAACATATAAAAAAGCATATGCTGTGTGTGCCTTGACTCTGCTAATACAATCACGCATTCGGTGTGAGTCTGGATCGAATATGATGAAAAGTGACAAGTTTGTTTGGAATAACATTGAAATTGACAGAAACATATAAAAAAGCATATGCTGTGTGTGCCTTGACTCTGCTAATACAATCACGCATTCAGTGTGAGTCTGGATCGAATATGATGAAAAGTGACAAGTTTGTTTGGAATAACATTGAAATTGACAGAAACATATAAAAAAGCATATGCTGTGTGTGCCTTGACTCTGCTAATACAATCACGCATTCGGTGTGAGTCTGGATCGAATATGATGAAAAGTGACTAGTTTGAGTGGAATAACATTGAAATTGATAGAAACATATAAAAAAGCATATGCTGTGTGTGCCTTGACTCTGCTAATACAATCACGCATTCGGTGTGAGTCTGGATCGAATATGATGAAAAGTGACAAGTTTGTTTGGAATAACATTGAAATTGACAGAAACATATAAAAAAGCATATGCTGTGTGTGCCTTGACTCTGCTAATACAATCACGCATTCAGTGTGAGTCTGGATCGAATATGATGAAAAGTGACTAGTTTGAGTGGAATAACATTGAAATTGATAGAAACATATAAAAAAGCATATGTTTGACAGAAACATATAAAAAAGCATATGCTGTGTGTGCCGTGAAGGAATCTGTAAACAACTAGAGGTGCCTCCCCAGGGCATCAAGGCCGTCAATATATACTAGTGACTTTCCTTTGTCTTGTCAGAATTCTCCATGGAGACTCTGCGTACTCTCCGTGTCTACAATATATGTTTGGTTTGGATTAAAGAGACGCTTGACTTTAACCAACCTCAGTCTATTTGGTAATTTTTACACATGAAAAGACACATTTCGTTGTGTGCCATGACTCTGCTAATACAATCAAGCATTAGGTGTGAGTCTGGATCGTATATGATGAAAAGTGACTAGTTTGAGTGGAATAACATTGAAATTGATAGAAACATATAAAAAAGCATATGCTGTGTGTGCCGTGAGTCTGCTAGCAGAATCACGCATTCGGTGTGAGTCTGGATCAAATATGATGAAAAGTGACTAGTTTGAGTGGAATAACATTGGAATTGATAGAAACTGAAAAATTCATGTATTAGTTAAGTAGGTATGGTCATATGTATGTATATGTTTGGCGGCAGGGCCTTGAGGGGAACACTATTATAGACATATGGACATCATGGTCATCATGTGAACCGAGAGCTCTGTAAAGCTTTGTCTAGGTCTGTTAGAAGGAATCTGTAAACAACTAGAGGTGCCTCCCCAGGGCATCAAGGCCGTCAATATATACTAGTGACTTTCCTTTGTCTTGTCAGAATTCTCCACAGAGACTCTGCCTACTCTCCGTGTCTACAATATATGTTTGGTTTGGATTAAAGAGAAGCTTGACTTCAGCTAACCTCAGTCTATTTGGTAATTTTTACCTATCATTTTGGTCCTTCGAGCCGGATTCCTGGATGTGTTTCTCGGCCCTCTTTCCAAGCCGGAGCGGAGTAGAGTGCACAACATAGGTTACAAAATCCTTTTCCTGCTACGTTCAGAGATAAAGGCGCTTGCGGGCTGGAGAGGGTCGGGAGCCCCACGGATTCCTTTGTGAGGTGAGAAGAACGGGGAAGAAATGACTGACTGTCTCATGCAAAGTTTGACTACTGATTGGGCGAGTGTAAATGTTGTTTGGAGACCTATGGGGCAAAACGGTGAGCCGCTCCTGTGGGACCGAGATAGAACACTCGGGCTCGGTCCACAGCTGAACCAAATGGCAGATACTCTTCGGGAAACATTTGGCCGGAGAAATGATTGGGCTGAAATTGATACTGTGGTACAAGAGGAGAAAGAGACAGTAGCACAATATGCTGCCAGGCTCATGGAAGCATTTAATGGACACAGTGGGCTGGAGCCGCGAATCGGAGATGGGGTTAATCCACGCTACGAGTCGCACTTAACATCCTGCCTTCTGAGGGGTTTAAAACCACAGATTGCAAATTGGATAAAAAAACATTTGGTCGGATGGGAAGGAGAGCAGAGAAGGGTTATTCTTGCACATGCTAAACACGCTGAAAAAGTTCTGGAAAATGTAGATAAGAAACATAAAAAAGTAGAGGTGTTTTATAATGACGGTGAGAATGATGATGGTTGCTTTTTCTCTTCTGAGTCCCGCAGGAAGGAAATTATTTGCTATCGCTGTGGGAAAAGAGGCCACATCGCCAGAGAATGCAGAAGTCTCATTCCAGCTGCGGACACCAGGCGGGGCGGAGGTCAAGGCGGTGGACGGGGCAGGAGAGGACGCGGGGGCCGTGGAGGCGGTCGTAGAGAGAAAAGAGAACATGATGACAGAGAGAAGGATGAGGAGCAGGACTTCTGACTAGCTTCCCCTGCAGAATCAGGTCATGCAATCACACACACACATACAGAACAGAAAACAAAAACTGAAGATGCTGACTATGATTCTGAGGAAGTGGAGGGATCAGAGGTTCTATCGCAAGGAGAAGTGCTAAATTTGGAATCTGTTGAAGTAATGTTAGCTGAGTGGGATGACAAACCTTTTGTGACTCTGCTGGTGAGGGGAGAAAAGTGTACCTTTTTGTGTGATTCAGGAGCTTGCAAAACTGTGTTGAAGAAAAAAGAGTTGCCTGACAGTAGTCGGTTGACAAAACAAGAACTATCAGTAGTGTCAGCTTCAGGACATCATGTGTCAGAGAGATTGACAGAAAAAACAAAACTAACTGATCCAGTAACTGGTTTTTCAGTAATGTTGAAAATGGTGGCCTCCTAGGTCGAGATGGCATGGCAGCATTGCAACTTGGAATCATGCCAACTGACAAAGGGGTTGTGTTTTTACGAAAAGCTCAGTCTGATTGTATCTTTGTGATTGAAGATAAAAACAGGCCACGGTTTTGGTATAGCATTGACCCTGTTACAAAAGGCCCAGCAGCTATCACTGCCGAACTGAGGAGAGAAGCAGCTAGTATAACTAGGCCAGGTAATGAAGTTCAAGGGGAGGGTGAAATGCGCGTGTTTACACACTCAAATTTCGAAGCAGGGCCAGACCCTGCATATGAGGAAACTTTTTTCGGTATCCCAATTACCGACTGACTTTGACCTCACTGTACTGGGATAAATTGGGAAATGTGGGGGTCGCAGTAAAAGGGGATGAGCAACTGGACAGAGTGTACAGAGGTCATTCCCTGCCCCATATTGGTCTTGCTAAGGCCCCTAAGATGCACTGGACGGACGTCGGTGCGTTAGTGGAGTTGGGGGAGAGGGCCTTAAAAGGTTGGGTGCAGAATGAGTCGGGGGGGACGGTGTGTTTTTCCACCAGCGACACGGTCTGTACAAGAAGGCGCTGAATTGGGTAACAGTGGGAGCAGCCACAACTCATTTGCAGCCCTCTTTGTGATCATTGCAGGACAAAGTGTGTTTGCTGACAGAGGAGCAGGAAAAAGAGTTAGAAGAGTTACCTTCTGAACTTTGGAGTACAGGGAAAGATGGTGATATCGGGTTGTTACGTACTGCCACACCTGTTACCATTAAACCTAAAAGCTCTTATAGACCGTTTGTCAAACAATATCCTTTGAAGCCGGAAGCTGAGGAAGGTATTTCAGAAGTGATAGACAGTTTGATAAAACAAGGGGTTTTAGATGATTGTCCTGACTCACCCTGCAACACACCAATTCTGCCTGTGAAAAAAGCTACTTCCGGGTGGCGGTTAGTAAATGATTTACAAGCTGTGAACCGAGCTGTGATTCCGCGAGCTCCAAACGTGCCAGATCCCTACACTCTTTTGAACAACATAAAACCCACTAATGTCTGGTACTCAGTGATTGATTTGACAAACGCATTTGTTACCATTCCTTTGAGCCCTGAGTCACAGTTTTGGTTTGCGTTCACGTTTAAACACAGACGATTGACGTATTCAAGACTTCCTCAAGGGTTTCAAGATAGCCCTACTATCTTTTCACAAGAAATTAAAAAATGTATTGACCTTTTTGAACCTCCTGAAGAGGAGTCACAGATTTTGACTTATGTTGACGATATTCTTGTGACTTCTAGCTCGCAGCAAAAGTGCAAAAACATGACTTTGGCCTTGTTGAGATATCTAGCTGCAGCTGGTGTTAAAGTCTCTAAGTCTAAACTCCAGCTGTGGAGTCAGGAGGTGAAATATTTAGGCTACACGCTAACTCCTGAAGGCCGTGTGTTGGATGAGCAGAGAAAAACAACTATTCTGCAGTTACCACAGCCTACAACAAAGCGAGAGATGATGTCTTTTCTTGGTACTTGCAACTTCTGCAGGTTATGGATTGCTAATTATGCCGAAATTGCACAACCATTACAGAATATGATTTATGGTAAAGCAATGGCTGCTTCAGATAAGGTGGTGTGGACTGAGGAGGGCGAGCAGGCTTTCACAAAGTTAAAGCAGTTGATAGCTTCTTCATCTGTACTTGCCTTACCTAACATGAAAAAGGATTTCATACAAACAGTGGATTGCAAAAATGGTTTTATGACATCTGTCCTGTTACAGGAGTATGGGGATAAATTAAGACCTGTTGCTTTCTATTCCTCCAGACTTGACCCAGTAAGCAGAGCCCTGCCCGGATGCCTGCAGGCGGTGGTGGCAGCGGCTATGGCAGTGCAGACCTCAGCTGCCTTAGTTTTGTTTAGGCCACTGACTCTTAGAGTGCCACATGCTGTCTCTTTGCTATTGCTGGAACACAAACATTCACACATGTCACCAGCAAGACACTTATCTTGCATAGCCACATTGTTAGGCCAGCCAAACTTGACCATTGAGAGATGTACGGCTTTGAATCCAGCTACGCACCTTCCAACACCTGTAGAAGGGATTCCTCATGATTGTATGGCAATTACCGATGAATTAACCCTACCTCGCGCTGATTTGATTGACACACCTTTACCTGATGCAGACATTGTGATGTTTGTAGATGGTTCTGCAAGCAAACATGTAGATGGGATTAACAGAGTTGGTTATGCTGTAGTTACACTGCATGAAGTATTAGAGTCTGGAGCTTTGCCTTCTAATTTCTCTGCCCAGGCAGCAGAATTAGTTGCATTGTCAGCGGCGTGCAGGTTAGGGAAAGATAAGAAGGTCACGATCTGGACAGACAGTCAGTATGCCTTTTCCACTTTGTTTACCTTTGCACAGCAGTGGAGAAAAAAGCATATGCTGTGTGTGCCGTGACTCTGCTAGCAGAATCACGCATTCGGTGTGAGTCTGGATCGAATATGATGAAAAGTGACTAGTTTGAGTGGAATAACATTGAAATTGATAGAAACATATAAAAAAGCATATGCTGTGTGTGCCTTGACTCTGCTAATACAATCACGCATTCGGTGTGAGTCTGGATCGAATATGATGAAAAGTGACAAGTTTGTTTGGAATAACATTGAAATTGACAGAAACATATAAAAAAGCATATGCTGTGTGTGCCTTGACTCTGCTAATACAATCACGCATTCAGTGTGAGTCTGGATCGAATATGATGAAAAGTGACTAGTTTGAGTGGAATAACATTGAAATTGATAGAAACATATAAAAAAGCATATGCCGTGTGTGCCTTGACTCTGCTAATACAATCACGCATTCGGTGTGAGTCTGGATCGAATATGATGAAAAGTGACAAGTTTGTTTGGAATAACATTGAAATTGACAGAAACATATAAAAAAGCATATGCTGTGTGTGCCTTGACTCTGCTAATACAATCACGCATTCAGTGTGAGTCTGGATCGAATATGATGAAAAGTGACTAGTTTGAGTGGAATAACATTGAAATTGATAGAAACATATAAAAAAGCATATGCTGTGTGTGCCTTGACTCTGCTAATACAATCAGCATTCGGTGTGAGTCTGGATCGAATATGATGAAAAGTGACAAGTTTGTTTGGAATAACATTGAAATTGACAGAAACATATAAAAAAGCATATGCTGTGTGTGCCTTGACTCTGCTAATACAATCACGCATTCGGTGTGAGTCTGGATCGAATATGATGAAAAGTGACAAGTTTGAGTGGAATAACATTGAAATTGACAGAAACATATAAAAAAGCATATGCTGTGTGTGCCGTGAAGGAATCTGTAAACAACTAGAGGTGCCTCCCCAGGGCATCAAGGCCGTCAATATATACTAGTGACTTTCCTTTGTCTTGTCAGAATTCTCCATGGAGACTCTGCGTACTCTCCGTGTCTACAATATATGTTTGGTTTGGATTAAAGAGACGCTTGACTTTAACCAACCTCAGTCTATTTGGTAATTTTTACACATGAAAAGACACATTTCGTTGTGTGCCATGACTCTGCTAATACAATCAAGCATTAGGTGTGAGTCTGGATCGTATATGATGAAAAGTGACTAGTTTGAGTGGAATAACATTGAAATTGATAGAAACATATAAAAAAGCATATGCTGTGTGTGCCGTGAGTCTGCTAGCAGAATCACGCATTCGGTGTGAGTCTGGATCAAATATGATGAAAAGTGACTAGTTTGAGTGGAATAACATTGGAATTGATAGAAACTGAAAAATTCATGTATTAGTTAAGTAGGTATGGTCATATGTATGTATATGTTTGGCGGCAGGGCCTTGAGGGGAACACTATTATAGACATATGGACATCATGGTCATCATGTGAACCGAGAGCTCTGTAAAGCTTTGTCTAGGTCTGTTAGAAGGAATCTGTAAACAACTAGAGGTGCCTCCCCAGGGCATCAAGGCCGTCAATATATACTAATGACTTTCCTTTGTCTTGTCAGAATTCTCCACAGAGACTCTGCCTACTCTCCGTGTCTACAATATATGTTTGGTTTGGATTAAAGAGACGCTTGACTTCAGCTAACCTCAGTCTATTTGGTAATTTTTACCTATCATTTTGGTCCTTCGAGCCGGATTCCTGGATGTGTTTCTCGGCCCTCTTTCCAAGCCGGAGCGGAGTAGAGTGCACAACAT